>NC_056630.2:115093704-115393704 GCF_002870075.4 Lactuca sativa | reverse complement strand
GACTAGTTGTACAATCCATGCTCATGTGACCAGTACGACTACATTTGAAGCAGCCCGAACTCGCAGCCCTGCACGCTCCTTGTGCATCTTGCCACACCGACTGCGGCCCAACTGATTCCTCGGTCTGTGATCTGATACCTTGGGCTTCTTGCCCGAACTACCTGCCTGAACCCCATATGGTTTCCTCTACCTCTCCATCTCGAAATCTTGCTCCCTCTCCTGAGCCCTAAAAATCATATCCTCCAACGTCTTGTAGCTGGATCGGCTCACAAACTAGCGGATATCACTCCACATCTTCTCATGATATTGGGCCTTTTTCATCTCCTCGTCCTCCACGTACTGTAGAACAATAAGGGCCCTCTCCCTAAACATAGTAGTGATCTCAGTCACTATCTCCATAGTCTGCTAGAGGCCTTGGAACTCCCTCGCAAGCTGTTGCACCTCTATCACAGATGCAAATTCGGCCCTAAACCTGGCCGAGAAATCACTCCAATTCATCACATCGATAGCGACATCATCTCCAATAGCTCTCTTAACCTCCTCCCACCAATCTCATGCTCTCTCCTTCAGGAGGCAGGAAGCAAGTCGAACCTTGTCCCCCTCGGGACATCTGCTGGTGCGGAAGGCTTTAGCGACATCTGCCAACCATTTGCCGCTAGCAATGGGGTCCCGAGCCCCATGATAGTCGGGAGCTCCATAGGCTCTAAACTCCTTAAATGTTAGTGTGCGCGACCCCATCATGGCTGCCACTTCAATGCAGAATGCACCTAGTCTCTCATCCAACAGCTTCATGATACCCTCCTTGATCATACCAAAGATCACAAGAGTATGGTCTACAATGTTGCACGTGATATCATATGAGATGAACCCCCTCGTCTGGTAATCTAGCCGCCCGATTCCAAAGCCCAAGCTTGATCCCTCATTGGCGCCTGAACTGCCGACTGCCCTTGTACGTGGCTTTCTCATGGACTTTCTGGTCTAAAATATCTCAAAAACCATCACAGTCCTAAAATTACACGCAATGACACCCTGATACTAACCCAAAGCCACCCACCCACGGTGGCTGTTGGTGGCGGGGAAGGAAAGAGTAGCGGCAGCCAGCATGGTTGGCAGCCATGGTGGTCTTTTCGTGATCTCCGGCCATTCTTGCGTATAAAACTGATGAACACATGTTCCCTCGTCACCCTAACCGGACACACACACCAAACTCACGGGATGACACCCACCCCCACCCCCCGGCATGAACCATTATGAACAATAACTCTCACAAAATAAGGAAACACCATCACAACCACCATCTCGGCGACAGACCATGGTCGAAGGCAGCAATAGTGGGACGGTGGCGGTCTCGGGCTAAAGTGGGGCAACAGAAAACCTAGCCACGAGCAGCAATAACACCCACGGACATCGATTTACGACCTCCTTGTAACCCTTCATATTCGTTGGCGACGGAACCATAATGCTTTGGTGATTATTTGGCGGTGGCGAGGAGGCGACAATGAAACAGTAGCGAGACATGTCTTTGCCGGCAGCAAAGCCACGATGGCTTCTTCGATGGTGAGGCAGCAGGCGGCGGCGTTCAAGACTCCATCTGATCGTCGACGGCGGTTGAGGAGCATCGAAAGGAGGTGGCGCCAGAGATGGGAGATATAAGGGTGAGGGGGTGACGGGTGTAATATGATTTAGGGTTAGGGTTCCTTAAACAATATATACCCAATGCCTTTCCAAAGTTGCTTCCATAATGGCAGAAATGGCCCCTCTCCAGAATTACCTTTTCAAATTAAATCCCATATTTTACCCTTTAAACCCTCAGCATTAAATCCTTAACAATTCAGGTCCAGTTTCTACTAAAATAGCCCCTCCCCTACAAACTATTTTCAAAAGAAGTCCCAATAATTACTAAGTAATCTTTGCCCTCATAATTCTTTACGGAACCCATCCGAAACTTACACTTTTAACCCTTAACTTCTCAAATCCTTACAATTAGTTCCTCGAAATTACACCTTGCTTAATAATTAAATATTTTAGGGCTATATTACGATCATTAATTAATTTATTTATTATAAAAAAATAAATGGGTGTTACAACTCTCCCCCACTTAAATTAGATTTCGTCCTCGAAATCATTCTTTACTATTCCTTACACGCCCAATCACTTCTAGTAACATGGTCACCAACTCGAGCACACCCTAGGCTTCCCTGGGTAGCCGTGACCAATCTTCGTAAAGCCCTAAAAACCGAAGGTAAACAAATCCCTCACAACATAATCAAATCTACTCCGTCTAAAGTTTGTTGTCTCGAGATGGTCCGAATCCCTGACAGACCACTCATAATGGATCATTAATGTTTAATCTAGTCCGTTTATCTCTCTACAGGTTACTCAACTTCTAATGACCCGAGATTCCCAGTATAAACCTGGATCACAAGCCTGATTACCTTTGCAGCTCACTCGTACCTGGCCAAGGTGCAAATACTCCTACTGTGAGTGACTTGTCACTCCCCAAATCATCTAGCTATTCTGTCTATACTCGCCACCTGAAGCACAAATGCTAACACCGCCCAAACGCTGAAACTGCTTGAACACTGATATGCCTGAAGCAGTATGCTGCCACATAGTTGCTTCCCAAAATCTATCGAGACTTCCCTAGCCTCAATTCATCTGTCAATCGTCTGAAATACCAGGTTCCAGCCCGGCTGCAGAGTCAAAAGGACCCCCACTTAGTCGCCTCACACGACTCTTGAATGAAATCCTTCTATGGAACTAGCTGCCACTAGTTATCATGCCACTGTGGTCCTGACAACCTCCCGATCTATCCGGTCGGGTCCATACGTTGAATCATGACGTCACCAAATACAGGCTAAAAGTGATTGCTACCTAACCAATGGTAGCCTTATATCACAAGCAATCTTATACAGTCCATTGCTTCCCTGATCCCACAACTGTAGTGGCACTCCTACAATCATGTCACTGACTCAACCAGGTCTAATCCATCTAGGAAATCCTGAAATCCAATCCGTGGATTTCCATATCCTTACTGTTACACCCGAGCTGGTGGGTACCACCTTTCCTTCCGCGTCCTAACAACGCGCTTATGCTATCTATCCACCAAGTGAGGGTTGCGGCTACACCCACAGACTTACCTCACTCAAGTACTATTTGCTGATAGTGAATGCTACGGCTACCCCCGCAGTCTTAGAATACCTTCCCATACTACTTGATCGCTAGTGAATGCTACGGCTACCCCCGTAGTCTTACAACACTTCCCAACCGGGTCGAATACGCACCCGACCTAACACCCAACTGAACTTGAGCCCCAATTGGAACTCTAACCTGGTTCCCAAAACCTGCTATTTGTCGACAAGGCAAAGTGTGAACCAATGTTGGAACGTCTACTGAACTCCCAACTCATACAATCCTCAACCGAGACGGCCACTCGCCCGCCTTTTCCCCGACGGGGATGTGAAACTTATCCTAGTTTCACACCTTTTCTGCCATGGATACCTGATCAATTCTCTCCCACTTAACTTCGGATAACTCTTCACAGCACGTGAGAGTTGAAGGGTTCCCAATCCTTCTTACTTTCTAATAGTCCATTGACAACAATCTGAGCGTACTAATGTTGCAATCAATTACCAACCAAACCCCAAGATTGCCCATTTCATAAAATACATCCCTCTGTAGGTTCATCAAGGACTTCTCGGTATGCAGGATGGCATATAAAAACCCTTGATAACCCCAAGCAATAGCGAAGAACCGACCCGGGATCCGACTTATCCCACCCCACTGATAACTATGAAGCGATACATATTCCCAGTATCCACTTTGAAATGGCAGTGATGACATACCTACGAACATTTGACGAAATCCTGATCCCGATGACAGAAACCAACTATAGAACCGTCATTCTCGAAGAGTTCTAAGAATCCACAAACCTTGGGTTTCAAATGAACCCCTAACTTCCCCGCGACAAATCTGGCCCGAAGGCCCGAGACGTATACCATGAGCCCCCAAATTCCTTCTTTGGCTGAACGGAATACCATCGTGGTCCATTCCCATAACTCTGCAAGTAGTCTCCGATGAGATAAACTCTTGCGATCGCGCATTGACTGGCCCAAGCTTTGCTCCCGAGCCGGAGCCAAAATATAACTCTCACTCTTGGGTACTTGACACCATTTCAAAGTGACATTCCAAGAATTCGAATATACCCGCGAATTCTTACCACTTTCTGCTGGCATATCCAACCCCGCTACCCTGTAGCAACCTAAGTCCTTGGAGCGACAATTCCCTCGCGCACTCTCCCATACGTGCTGCACTAACTCCGGCCCTGCTGGCCTTTCACCCGATGGTCAAAAATCATGGGTCTCTTTCCGGGACCCTTCACTATACGTACTTGGTACAACCCTCTCTTCCCAGGGTGCTCCAAACCAATCTTGTATCTACATACTCTTGGAAATCATATCCTTCAGGGTCTGACACCCTACCACGCTCACTAGCTCACTTGCCAATGGCCAAAGCTGCAACAACCGGAACATCCTCTATTCTTAACCGGGTCACAAACTCTTCCCCGAAGCTTCTCAGATTCTCCGAGACTCTCACCGATTCGAGTACGGATCCTATGCTTTCAGTAGTATGGGCCCAATACTACCTTCCACACCTATCCATACTTTCCTCAGCAATCCTCCCGAATCCTCCAAGTCACTTCCTCAACTGGTACCCCCAAGTCTCGTTGAGCCACACTACTAACCCACTGAGTCATATCCTAGGCTTCCCTAGGTTCCTGAACTCATCCAGTCCTCAACTGCTAAAGGATTTTACACTACTTTCAACTAGCTACCTCGTGAGTATAGCCATTCGCGATTTAGCATATTCATTTAGTAGCTAGTTCACATTACCAAGAGTCCCTCGAAGCACAAAGCAAGCAGCATTCAGACAATAGGAAATCTAACCAACCTATTCTAATCAAATCAGTTTATCCTCCTATCAGGAATCTATACTAGCATGTAGCTCCAAAGGATCATACAATCAGGCATAACCTAAATAGGTAATCCTATCACTGACTGATCAGTACTATCATGTAATTCATCAAGCACATACAGCAGACACATAAGGCATCTTCCTAGATCCTTAGTCCTGGTCTAGCATGCAGTTCTCATAATCATAGCATATCATGACATAGCATGTACGGGTATCTTGGAGAAAACTTACTTGAGCTCGGCTGATTGCACGAATCACACACTTTGTTCTTTTTGAAGTGTTGTTCTCTTTTCAAATTCTTTTTATAAAATGATCTTACTTTTGAAAATTTTCATACTAAGTCCTTAGTTTGAGTTCAGACACACCCGAGAGCGTGCCCAAATCCCTCAAACCAAGACTCTGATACTAACTTGTAACATCCCAAAATTCAAGGCAAAAAATTTCATTTTTAATTAGGTTATTTCACAAAACCAAAGTGTGAATAATCAAAATATAATATTATGAAACCGTATCAGAGTATAATCCCAAGAATCTCGTGTGCGGAAAACATAGTGTGATGCGCTGCGATCAAGCCGGCCCCTTTCCTTTAAAAACAAAGCACCTGAACCCAAAAATGTAAACCATAAGCATGAAGCTTAGTGAGTTCCCCCATCATACCACATACCACATAATACCATCATTATCTTTCAACCGGTACTGCCACCGGTATCTTTCAACCGGAATTTGCCATCGGTATCTTTCAACCGGTAACCGAGGACTATTTCACCCCTACCATTGTCACGTAATAATGTATCACAATCATACTGATCACATACTAACATCATAAACATACTGATCACATACTAACAGCATAACCTATTGATCACATACTAACATCATAACATATTGATCACATACTAACATCATATCATACTAATCACATACTAACATCATATCATACTGACATCGTATCTTACTAATCACATACTAACATATCATAAACAGACAGATAAGCATTTCATGCATTCTGTATACCCCATCGGTATCTTTCAACCGGTAACTACCATCGGTATCTTTCAACCGGTATCCGCCATCGGTATCTTTCAACCGGTAACCGCCATTGGTATCTTTCAACCGGTAACCGGGGACTATTTCACCCCTACCACTACCATATAATAACATGCTATAATCATACAGTCATACATATATGGGGTATTGACCTACCCTTCGATCTTAACGACCGAATCAGGAAAGAATTATTCCCTGCTACTACCTCTGACACACATAGCATATCACATAAGCGTATCACATATCACATAAGCATATCTCATATCCATATCACATGAGCATATCACATAAGCATACCAAGATAATTATCACAAAGACAATTATCTACCAATTACCCCTGTTGGTGGGCCGACATTGTGGCCTTAGACCCACCCCTACTGGAAGGTAACTCACCTCGCATTGCTGAAGTCCCGTAGACTCAACCCCACACTGCTAAAGTCTCGCAGACTCAACCCCAGCTGTTGGATGACAAATTCCCGATCTATCAATATCAAAACATTACCCGATTAATAATTGGGTTCCATTACATAACCATAAGTACATGCTTTGGGTAGTTACTACATTACCCCTAGGTTGGCTTATTCCAGTCCAAGCCCCAATTCATAGGCCCAAAGTCGACTAGGAATCAAAGCCCAACATATGGCCCAATTTTCCAAATTGGGCCCAAGCCTATACATAACCTTATTCTAAGGCCCAACATCGTATGTAATCATTAAGGCCCAGACTATGGCCCATCTATGGCCCAATTTTCCAAATTGGGCCTAACTCCTCAAAGCCCAATAATTATTCTAGTCCAATTGCTTGACTTTGGATGGCCCAATAATAATCCAATCATCAAGGCCCAATAGAAAGGCCCAACAATAAACCCAAGTGAAATTAGGGTTTCACATAAAATGATGATTATGGTTAAGTGTTTCTCATTTAACCCATTAGGGACTTAATCCACTAAGGACTTAATCCATTAAGTCCAATATTGCTTATATTAATTTTTTTGCCAATGATTATTATTTAATATTCCAAATTATTAAATAATTCCCGAATGTTCCGATTAATTCCCCAAATTATGGTTTCATGGCATTAGGGTTTTCCAAACCCTAATTAAGGTTTCCAACCCAAAGACTAGCCTATTTATTAACTTGTTGGGCTTATAGGTATTTTAGGGCTTTATTGGGCCTATCAAGCCCATAAGAATCTCATCAGGCCCATTAGGGTTTTATTAGGGTCCATTAGAGTCCATTAACTTTTATTGGGCCCATTTGAGCTTCCTTGGGCCCACTAGGGTTTCAAGCACCACAAACGAACCAACACAACGAGGCAAGCACACCGCCACCCGACACGGCAGCCGGTGGCGACAGCCACCACCCTAAGGTGGTGGTTTTCAAGTTCTTTCCATTATTCCACTTTTATAATTTACAATGAAATACTAAAATAAACGTACACACACCCTACACTAACATAAACACACACACGCAACCACCCTTGCGGTGGCCGACGGTGGCACGAAGCGGCAGCCACCACCTTACGGTGGTGGCGGTGGCTTTCTCATGGACTTTCTGGTCTAAAATATCTTAAAAACCATCACAGTCCTAAAATTACACGCAATGACACCCTGATACTCACCCAAAGCCACCCACCCACAGTGGCTGTTGGTGGCGGGGAAGGAAAGAGTAGCGGCAGCCACCATGGTTGGCAGCCATGGTGGTCTTTTCGTGATCTCCGGCCATTCTTGCATATCAAACTGATGAACACATGTTCCCTCATCGCCCTAACCGAACACACACACCAAACTCACGGGATGACACCCACACCCACACCCCCCCCCCCCGACATGAACCATTATGAACAATAACTCTCTCAGAATAAGGAAACGCCATCACAACCGCCATCTTGGTGACAGGCCATGGTCGAAGGCAACAACAGTGGGACGGTGGCGGTCTCGGGCTAATGTGGGGCAACAGAAAACCTAGCCACGAGCAACAATAACCCCCACGAACATCGATTTACGATCTCCTTGTAACCCTTCATCTTCGTCGGCGACGGAACAATGATGCTTTGGTGATTATTTGGCGGTGGCGAGGAGGCGACAATGAAACAGTAGTGAGACATGTCTTTGCCGGCAGCAAAGCCACGATGGCTTCTTCGATGGTGAGGCAGCAGGCGGCGTCGTTCGAGACTTCATCTGATCGTCGATGGCGGCTGAGGAGCATCGGAAGGAGGTGGCGCCGGAGATGGGAGATATAAGGGTGAGGGGGTGACGGTTGTAATATGATTTTGGGTTAGGGTTCCTTAAACAATATATGCCCGATGCCATTCCAAAGTTGCTGCCATAATGGCAGAAATGGTCCCTCTCCAGAATTACCTTTTCAAATTAAATCCCATATTTTACCATTTAAACCCTCAACATTAAATCCTTAACAATTAAGGTCCGGTTTCTACTAAAATAGCCCCTCCCCTACAAACTATTTTCAAAAGAAGTCCCAATAATTACCAAGTAATCCCTGCCCTCATAATTCTTTACGGAACCCATCCAAAACTTACACTTTTAACCCTTAACTTCTCAAATCTTTACAATTAGTTCCTCGAAATTACACCTTGCTTAATAATTATTGATTTTAGGGCTATATTACGATCATTAATTAATTTATTTATTATAAAAAATAAACGGGTGTTACAGAAATGAAAGTGGTTGATTTTGATAATTAATTTTAGGTTGAGAATATGCAAACCTTTAGGGTGGTAGTGGTGTTAGACATAAGAATACATGGCAGCGGATCACCACTATTGTCTCTGAACAAGGATGGAGGCAATTATTTGCTTGCCTCAGCATAAATTACAGCAAGGTCTTTCTACATCTTCACCTTTATTCTCTTTCAATTTACATAGGGTTAAAAGCAAGAAATATCAATGTCCTTTCATATAATATAGTTATGTATTGTATCATCTTACTTTAGTTCCTTTCTATTTACCGCATTATACAAATCTTGTTTTTCTAGAGTATCACCATTTTAATTCAGTTACAATTATTTGTTAAAGCAATTAAAAAGATATATGTTTAATATAATCTTAATTGAGCTATTATTATTATTATTATTGTTATTTGCAAATGAAATGTGTAGTATTTATAATGCATTGTATGTTTGCCTGCTACATATAATGTATTTTTTACATTTTTTAAGGTATAATGGTTGGTTGAAAGTGTTATTCACTCATGAAAAAATGTCATTTTGCTTCGGAATTTGTTCACAAAAAAGAAATATTGCACAACTAATATTTGGCAAGATAAAATGAAAAAAGGTGGTAATATTAGTGTTTCAAAGTGTACATATGTATAGCAAGAAATGTTTTCGTTTATTCCTTTGGTTTTACTCTTAAGTGTTCTTTGTCTTAATAAATGATTTTTTTTACACAAAAAAAAAAATACTAACAGAGATGCACAATTGTTGGCAGATTGTTCCTTCAGTTTCAATTGGTTTCACAGCATATGACATGATGAAGTCATGGCTTGGTATACCTCATCGACAAAAAACGCAATCGATCTCTGCTACAAGAACTTACAAATGCATTTTATGCAAAATGGCAGTTATTGAAAGGTAAAAATTAATATTTTAATTAGAAGCCTATACTTAAGCTTTTAAAGTTCCATTAGAAGATATCTGTTGATAGCTTTGAAAGAAAGAGAAAAAGATAGAGACTAGGAGTTGACTGATTATGTGGTGAATGTTGTTTTGGGAGTTAACTCAAAGTGTAGAATGTTTGTTCTTACAATATGTGTTTAAGGACATTATTCCCACCTGTAAATAGTTTTTTATGGATGAAATGACACAAAATTAGACTTCAAAATCAAAAAGGTTCTATTTTTTGAGCTTTTGGCTATGTTAGTTAATTTAGAGAACTTATTTGGTTGGTAAAATCTAGCTCATAAGCTAACTGGAAAAGATAAACTTACATAATAGAATGTAAAAAAATAATTTAATATCATAAGACATATATAAATATGTTTCATTAAATTAAAATCAACACTAAATAAGTATTATAATTGTTATGTTATCAACTTATCATGAGTATGCACCTCTCAAATTGAATGATTGTCTATTTTTTGGTTAATAAGATATTTTGACATTTGTTTCATATGATGTTTATAAAAATAAAAACTTGACTAAAGTGTAAATTTTGTATCTGGTTTGCAAAAAAGTGTATCGGTCTCTGTGGTTTGCAAAAAAATGTATATACAATCCAAATTTTTTCTAATTTGCACCATCAGTTCAAAGCTAGAATTTTTTTTGGATTTGGTTCCTAAGAAATCTGAAATGACTTTTATATCCTTTATGTTTGTTTTTTTGCACTTTTTTCTATTTATTTTAATACATTTTTTATTTAAGATTAATAATAAACAAGAAAATAAACCCATCCCACCTCACCCCTATTATTGATTGCTTACGGATTTGTTTGACCTGTATATTTTTTTTATTTAAAAGTTTATGATTTTTTCATTTGTTTCCTATAAATTTTATTTTTTTTAAATTATTATATGTTTTCATGTGTTTAATGCGGGTTATAATTTAGTTATTTTATTAAATAGAAAATTTTGAAAAGAGCTGCAGTAAATTTAGACTCTGTTTGATTTGCATCTCACCGAGCCAAGTCAGACATTTTTTGCTGACTTGGTCAGCTGAGAGTGTTTGATTAACAAAATGTGGGTGTTCGACTCGGTCAACAAGGTCTGAGTGAGAAAGAGATGGGGGATGGTTGAGTGAGAAATTAATAAAAACTTTCCACTTCCACCCTTAAAAATTCGGTCAACAAATTAAAAAAGGGCAGTTGGAATCGAACACATGATCTTATATTCTCAAAGTCACATATTTTCTACTATGCTAGAAGGTCTTTTTGTTATATTTGCTCGAATATTTTATATAATGTGTAACACTGGTTATTATTATTATTATTATTATTATTATTATTATTATTATTATTGTTATCATCTTTATTATTATTATTATTATTATTATTATTATCATCTTTATTATTTTAATTATCTTTATTATTATTATTATTATTATTATATTGCATAAAAATGAATAACGCATCAGGGTAAAATAGTCATTTGACATCAGTCAGCACGTTCAGTTAAATATACAATTAAACAACATGATTTATTACACAGTTAAAATTTTTTACTAAGACAGATATTTCTCAGTCAATACTTTCTCAATCAACAACTATCAAGAAGCAGGTCTTATACTAAATATAAAAAAAGGAACCCGCCTTAAGCACGGCCCTAGATTAACTCTCGTCATCCGTTTGCCTCATCTAACGTGCTTAACATCCGCCACGTCATGAATCCGTCTGACAAACAAGCTAACCAATAAGAACCCAACCCCGATCTTATTTAAACACTCCGAAATTTTATTCTATCCACATACAATCCATCGTATTTCCCCCAATTTTAAAAACCTACAATCCAGATCTTCACATTTTTCCCAAATTCAATGGCACCAAAGGCAGAGAAAAAGCCCGCCGAGAAGAAGCCAGCGGAGGAGAAGAAAACCCCCGCAGCTGAGAAAGCCCCCGCGGAGAAGAAGCCAAAGGCCGGAAAGAAACTGCCCAAGGAGGCCGGTGCTGCTGCCGGAGACAAGAAGAAGAAGAGAAACAAGAAGAGCGTTGAGACGTACAAGATCTATATCTTCAAGGTGTTGAAGCAGGTTCATCCCGACATCGGTATCTCCAGCAAAGCGATGGGAATCATGAACAGTTTCATAAACGATATTTTCGAGAAATTGGCGCAGGAGAGTTCAAGGCTCGCAAGGTACAACAAGAAGCCAACCATCACATCCAGGGAGATACAAACCGCCGTGCGACTTGTACTTCCTGGTGAATTGGCCAAGCATGCGGTGTCCGAGGGCACTAAGGCCGTGACCAAATTTACCAGTTCCTGAGTAAATTGGTTTGATATTTTAATATTTTGTTGCAAAGTGTTGGTGTTAAATACTAGTGTTAGAACCTCATATCTCGTGATGTGTTTGTAGAATCTATCTTAATGTATCGTTTTAATTAACTTTCGTTATGGTTCGATAATGATTTTATGGATCCGGATTTTGTTTCTTGGAATTATGAATTCAAAACATCTGTAATCTATCCGCGCCTTTGTCTTTCATCTATGGGATAGATCTCGTCAACTTGCTTGTTATAACCACGAGTTTTGTTATAATACGTGATTTTTATGAAATGTCACCATTTGTTGAGCAATATCAATAAAAGTGTTGCTCTTATGTTCGTATTTTAAATTTGATTGAAAATTCTTGATTATTGATTGTTCTGTGTTCTTGGTCCCTCAAACTAGATATTCTGTTCAATTTATCAAGCAGATTGTGACGCCATTGTGAATCGTACATTTTTAAATTAGTGCTTCTTGATTTGGTTCCGGGGATCATGTATCATCGTTTTAAGGATGATAAATTGGCGTGACATTAAGATGTGATTCATGAAACTTCTGGTTCTTTAAAAGGAAAAAGATTTGATTGAAACTGAATATACACATGAATTTACATAGATGAAGACATGAATAGAAATAAGTTTTATCTCCTTTTCAAAATATATTTGTGACGTGTCGTCATAAATGGATTTGAGTATTCTGTCTCAAATTGTTAGGTTTACTATTTTATAACCCGTGGGAACCATGGTTACAAAATTAATTAAGTTTTTTTAGTGAAAATTTAAAATTATTAATCAATTGTTTTAAATAAATTATTAATTAGGAGATTTTTTAGTTATATAAAACTATAATTATTGATTTTAAATAAATATGTGGAATTATCACTTTATAATTTGTATTAATTTAATGTAGATAGAGTGGAAAATTTAAAATTTAAAATGATAATCAATAGGTTGACATGTGGCAAATATTAATTAGTAGACATAATGTGGTGACACATGGTAAAAGAAAAATAAAACATGCATTAATTAAGAGGTTTAATAAGATGACACATGTCAAAAGGAGAATAAAACTATTATTTTATTAAAATATGAAGATTTGCCGGAAAAATGACTATTGAGGGTAATTAACTTTTGCGTTTGAATTTATTTGGTCCTTTTTTTTGTATTCAATATACAATTGAACTTGTTGTTTGTGTTCACCATAACCTTTTGACCGACTTTTGACCTGTGATAGCCGGTCAAAGGGTTATAGTCAACATAAACAACAAGTTCGATGGTATATTGAGTACAAAAAAAAGAAATAGACCAAATGAGAACAAACTCAACAGTTGGTTACCCTCCTGAGTCATTTTCCCCGAAAAGTTAAATGAAATTAAAGCTGCAAAATTATCAAATACTGTAACCTTCTTTGGCTATAACGTATATGAAAAGCGTTTCAAATGGATAACTTCGTTAAAACATGGTCTATGCTATGCTTACTGTGGTTAGCTGTCAACACATCTCTTCAAAATGATATGATTGTGTATGAAAGGCATATTTATCAGCATAAACGTTTACCTCAAGGTATATTATGGTGATATGTCTGCAAAAGCAACATGATATTGTAGATATTGATGTTGTATCTCATCCCATGAATTCGATCTTAAAACTAAGTAAACTCAAAAATCAAAGCATTTGTGATTCCACTTGTTTGTAGACTTGTCTAGAATCCATGATACAATAAATCATTCGATTGGAAAATGTAAATGTAGTCATGAAATGCGTATGCTTAGTCAAGATTCCCTTAATAAATATTCAAGTGCATTACAAAGTTATACATGTATGAATAGTGTTCTTTCGTGGGTTATGTTTTGAAGAGAAGCAAGAATGAATCTCATAAAGTCATTAATAACAGTAGGAGATGACGTGAGATTTGCTATAAATGAGTAAAGGGAAAATGACTCAGGAGGGTAAGCAACTGGTGAGTTTGTTCTCATTTGGTCTCTTTCCTTTTTTTTACACAATATACCATCGAACTTGTTGTTTATGTTCTCCATAACCCTTTAACCGGCTATCACAGGTCAAAAGTCGGTCAAAAGGGTTATGGTGAACACAAACAACAAGTTCGATGATATATTTAATACGAAAAAGGAAAGGGACCAAATAAGTACAAACACAAAAGTTAATTACCCTCAACAGTCATTTTCCCCTTATTTGCCTATTGTTGGAAATCCCTTGATTTGCTGGTGTGACATATATGGCCCTAGTTTTTGCTGATGTGTTGAAATTTAAATATGCAACTTCATCACACACTCACAGTAGTGAACTCATGTCCAAACCTAAATATTCAACTCATTGCCATCCATTTGCATCAAAACTTGTTGCTATTTAGCTTTTTTCTAGTTTTTATATTTTGGGTTTAAGACTTTGGTGTCAATTTTCGATTCTTCTTTTGGTTTATGATTGCATCAGGTTTTATATCCAGCTTTAAATTGATCATTTCGTAAAATAAAATTTAGGTTTGAATGGTTTGATTATTTGGTTCGAAGAAAACAAATGTTGTTTGACAAAAAGTATGTTCCACAACTTTAATTTTTTACAATGAAAATCGTAACATATTTGTTGAGTTAATGGTTTAATGAAAGATTAATTGTGGATTTATATGTGGTTTGATGGTTCAGTGAAGGTGATGCGATGAATGGGGTATTATTAAGGCTATTAACCAACTTCGACATCTTATGCATAAATATTGAGAAATTAGTAACGATCTACACAAGATGTTAATTGGCCTAGAGAATGCAAATGATAGCGTCTCACATGAGACAAATTGTAAGACATCGAAAGTTAGGAAGGTCTCTTCGAGTTATGTTTGAGCGATATGTGATTTGTATAGTTGGTTTAAAACATGAGTTCCAAGTACAATGGTTGTGAGTGATGGTTTCCCAGTAGAAATCTGCCTTCACCATGACTTGACTTTTATTTTTGTTGAAAATAGTGTTCAAAGTCGTAACTATTGGTAATATTTCTAAATAATAACATGGTTCTTTTTGGGTTGGTCTCAAGAAACAAATGAGGAATTAGAAAAAATAGAAGTAAGGAGAAAATAAGTTTATTAATTTATTATGTTTAATAAATTAATCAGAAACAAATTTTGAATTAACTTCGAATTTTTTAATTTAAGTCGTTGTGTAACACCCCGATTCCCAGGTTTGAATTTAAAGCTTAATATATATATATATATATATATATATATATATATATATATATATATATATATATATATATATATATATATATGTATATTCATTTTTAGGGCAACGCGAAGAGTTGGGAGGCTCCAACTCGTCGTGTAGAGTTTTAAATGGCTGCATATCTTTAAGGCCTACTCGACGATTTGGAAGGCCCCAACTCGATGAGTTGAGGGCTGAACATGAAACCCTAATTTTCAGGGTTTTGCACCTTATTTAAAGACCTTATGACCCATTGTTAGTCTCCCTCATTGTCCCCTCAGTCCAGAGAAAACCCTAATCGTGCCTTTTTCCCCATTTTGAGTGTGTGGAAACTTAAAGAGTGTTCTTTGGTGCTTTTCTTGAAAGAGTGTGAAGTTGGTGGTGCAAAGTTGGAGGTAGAAACTTTAGATCCGGGATTTTCAATGTTTTTGCAACAATTTTCAGGTATAAAGTCGTTATATTGATCATCCCTTTGCTAGATCTTTTCTTTTGAAACTTTATGGCCATTATTAACTTATTTTGGGGCCATTCTTATATTTGAGCATGTTATGTAGCAATGGTTTCAGATTTGGACATCTCATGGCCTCCATGGACTTAAAGTCGCCAACTTTATCAAGTCTTGGCCCTTCTTCATGCTCTAAGTACCTTAATATGCTTGATTTTAGTGTTTTAGCCTCTTGACGCCATACACGGACGTAAAACTTGCAACTTTACGTGATATCTCAACCCTAAGGGACCATATCTATAATTTGGAGGCATTAGACTCGTTTGGAAAGAGACTGGATGTATTAATACTAGGACAACTCGGCGAGTTGCTTAGTCAACTCGATGAGTTGAGTCGGGTTTTGTTGCTTTCTGGATACTGAAGAACTCGACGAGTTGCTCTGGTAACTCAACGAGTTGTCTCGATCTTTTCAGGATTTTATGATATATGAAGGAAATCGACGAGTCACTAGATGCACTCGACGATTCGGGTCAACATGGACTGTTGACCTTGACTGCTGACTTTGACTCTGACCATGGTCGACCAAGTTTGACCTTGAGGGTATTTCAAGCATTTCAGGATTTTGATGAGGTTATTCACTTGCTAATTGTAGTCAGTTGAGTTGGAGTTGTGAGTTGGGATTGATATTACCAGTTTAGCACTACTTGTGAGGTGAGTTTTCCTCACTATACTATCAGGGTCGAAGGCACCAAGGCCGACCCTTTTGGAATGTTATCATGGTGTATCATATACTTGTATGCTGTAGTGATTTGTTATATTTGTATCCTGGTAGATAGGATGTTACTATGCTGTTGTGATCTGTTAGATATGTATCCTAATAGATAGTATGTTGTTATGTTGTTGTGATCTGTTATATATGTATCTTGTTAGATAGGATGATGATGTGCTTTGTGATCTATAAGATCCGCCTGTTTGTTTGTTGGCTGGTTATATGCTTAATTGTTATGTATATGTCAATATGGTTTGTGTATGATGGGGTTGAGGCGCTCCCGCTTTGTGTTAAAGGCCAAGATTCCTTGGGCGGTCCTGATAGACTGTAGGCCCTGTGAGGCGGTCCAGTGAGGCTGAAGGCCCGGGGAGTGGGTTGGATAGTCTGTAGGCCTTGTGAGGCGGTCCAGTCATGTCGAAGGCTCGGGTGCCGTCCAAATAGGTTGAAGGCCCTACGAGGCGGTCCAGTCAGGTTGAAGGCTCATTATGCATGTTGTTATTGGTTATGTTTATGTGGTGGTATTGTGGGGAACACACATTAAGCTTTGGGCTTACAGTTGTGGATTTTGTTTCAGGTACATCAGATGATCACGGGAAGGCGAAGGCTTGATCGTACACCTCCTCATATTTTATGTTATGATTTCTGAGATTTTCTCTGATGTTAAACTATTTTGAAAACAATTTGTAAGCACTGGATGGTTTTGGAATGTTTGAAAAGTTTAATTTTTTTTTATGAATTTTATGGATGTTACAGGTTGAATATTAATTAGTTAAAAGATTAACTAATTGGAATATTCCAAAACCCTTAAAGGGTAAGAAGAATTTGAAATTCTCCCTCCGTCCGATATGGGATAGGAGATGAAACTTGGCTTAGGCTTTAAGGCTATGAATAGGATGGGAGATTTTTCATTCCTCCTTGCACATTAACTATGAAGATTTTGTCAATCCCTTTCTTTACTTCTATGGGACAATTTCCAAACCTTATTAGGGTTTGTTGAGATTAATCAATATCATAGATTTCTTTTGGTTATTTCCTTGGAGTTAGCGGGTGTGATTCCATTAGGTAAATTCAACTTTTGGTCCTCTCATCCAAGCAACATGGTTGGATCAAGAAGCTTCAAGAAGGGGTCAAGAAAATTAAGATCGAGTTACACAAGAGGTTAGCAATTATGTATTTCTATAGTTTATTTACATTTTTTAAAGTAGTTATAATTAGTAAAAACATAGATCCTAGGGTGCATGTACACGTAAATTTTGTTTATTTCAACTGCCTTGTTATAGTGTATAGATGTGACATCCCAAAATTTTCAGAATCAATTAAATTTTTTTTTAATTTATTTTTATGTTATTGAGTTGCGGAAAATTCCAATTTAACTAAAACATTTTGAGATAACAAAAGTTATTTTATTGTATTGAAATACCAAGGATGTCATCATTTATATACAAACATAGGTTACAATGTAAATACTAAAAAGTCCTGAAATACTATTAAAGACCTGTCTCTTATTTCACTCAACATACTAATTAGTTTCCAGCAGCCTTAGTTGCACTACCTATGATGCATATAAATTGAGTGGGTCGGGTTTGAGTAACCTAGTAAGATGCATATTGTTTTCAAGCCCATAGTATTTTAATGATAATAAATCATAATGACATTCCTGCAAACAAACTTTACCAGATAATATGTATGTATATAATCTAATGTAAGACCATCTACCCTACCCAATCGATTATCACCTATCCTAATTTAGCGATCATCTGGAGGAATTACCTTACCTGATTAATCGTTTGATTGATTGTTTGACTACACAGCTAGGGAAGTCCTTGGCCAATAGAATTCATATAAATGCAACCAATGTTCAGAGTATTTAATAAATATGGTATCCCATTTTATCTACGTATGTGGGTTATAAGTCTACACTAGCAACGTAATTCACTATACAGCCTAAAATAGTAAAATAGGCAAGTGTTGTCGTTTACTCCAGTCGATGACCTAGTCATACTTGTCGGTTGTCTAATTTGGACCCGTCATTTATGGTCATCCAAGAAAAAGGGGGACTATTACACTTTGTATTGATCTCACACTTTACCTCATGGTGAGATATATCTGACATTCTACTTGGTTTGAACTAAACATCCTTTGTAAGCCTGATTTTCAAAACTAAACAAAACTATAGTTAAAGGCATTATACTTACAATACAAATAAAAATCAAGTAGTACTATTATGGTTATACAAATAACACATAGTATAAATAATACAATTAGCATTTAATAAATACTTTTATTAATTTGTGCTCTTGAAAGTAACTACACACTCACCTGACAATAGTGGATGATTCTAGGTTTGGGCAGCGCTTCACCTAACACCTTATTGTTTCAATAGATCTAGATTTAAATAGCACTAAGTCTTGGTATAGTTTCACATTCTCTGTGAATATAACAATGATAGTTTAGATTCCTCAGTAATCTCAGTGTCTACATCAAGATCTATCAAATAAGGAATAACTAGGTAGGATTATATCGGAGGTAGAGGTCATTTGTTATACAGAGTATACTATTTGGAAATCTAAATTTAAACACCTCACTAAATCAAGCCTAGACATCACTCCCATAAGTAGATCAATTATTATTATGACATTGAATCACTGATAAAGCGTATTTATAGACTAATGCAACCATGGTTACGACCACCGGATCTCATAGTGTTCACTATTGTCGGAGGGATCTGCAAAGTCACAACAAGGAAGGTCGTCATCCATTTCCTGGGAGGAGGTCCCGGAAAGACGCTCAGGTGGTTAAGTCAGTGGGAGGTATCTGGGTGAGAGTGATGAGAACCGAGGGAGATCACTTACTACTCAAGGTATGGCATAGGCCCTTTTAAACTAAGGATCCTCATTGTTCCGTACGGGGAACAGGGACTGCAGTTCCGACAACATCCGTTACTTTGGTCGGCTAATCGTGTCCCCTGCTGTGTCGGGGCCAACGATTGGTGTAACATCCCAAAAATCATGACCAATTTTTTTTAAAAACATTAATAAAACCATAGGTATTAAGTTATTTCAACCATAACTAAAGGTTTATATATCACAACAAGGTATCATTTCAAAACACTTGTTCGTTTTATCAGAGTAAACATCCCAGGCTAAAACTCCTTTGGTGTGTGTGTCATGCAATCACCCCGAGCTCTTCCCTCCACTACCGGAAGTACCTGAAACCCACACTGAAAACCGTAAGCACAAAGATTAGTGAGTTCCCCAATCATACCACATACCATACAAACACATGACATACATACTTCCACGCATATCTGGGTGCCTGACCTACCCCTTCGGTCCTCTCGACCGGTGACCTTGCCTAGCATATGTGGGTGCTGGCCTACCCCTCCAATCCTCTCGACCAGTGACTTTGCCTAGCATATCTGGGTGTTGGCCTACCCCATCGTTCCTCTCGACCGGACTACCACATATTATCACATAATCATAATCTGTCTAGCATAGCTGGGTACTTAACTACCCCTTCGACCCTATCGGCCGGTAACTTGGGAACTATGCCCCCCTACTGTTATGATCACGTAACATCATATCATGCTAACACATAAACATATTAAGTAGCAGTAAACACATAACATTATCACAAAGACATTTGTCCAACATATACTCCTACCGGTGGGTTGGCATTGTGGCCTTAGACCCACCGCTAGTGGAAGGTAACTCACCTTGCACTGCCAAAGACTAGTTGAACACTTCTGACTACTATCAGGCGACTCCTGAACTGCTGATCCTTCGGATTCCCAAACTATTAATACAAAAAATAACGCTTAGATCACAATACCCTCAAAATTTAAACCAAGTCAAAGTCAACGCTCCGAGTTGACTTCAACTTGTCGAGTTGACTCATCAACTCGTCGAGTCCCATAATTCACAGGTTACTTATGGACTTTGATCCTACTCATCGAGTTATCCTTAAACTCTTCGAGTGCGCCTTCAACACTTTGGGACCCTTCTTCATCTGACTCGTCGAGTTCTTCTTTGAACTCATCAAGTCGACCTTCATAAATTAGGGATATTGCCTTGGACTCGCCGAGTTCCTCATTGAACTCATCGAGTACGATGATCTTCAGGTCCACTATGAACCCAGACTGACTGAGGCCCTTACTAACCTAACTCATATCTGCTAGCAGAAGGGTTTTGGGTAATGAAACTGCCTGACTCTCCGAGTCCTATTAGTGACTCGCCGAGTCACTCTATGTCCACATCTATTTCAAACGATTTCAGTTGAGCGCAAAGCATCCATGACCCATATCTAACCTTTTAGGTTCGGAATAACATGCAAAGCTACCGCCTTTACATCCATGCATGGCCCTTTTTGCTCAAAAGGCCATAACAACCTCTTAAACTTTGCATGGGGAGTTATGGCATAAAGCTTCCACCTTTATGCCTTAACTATCCACAATACTCACATATCTGAAAGGATCATGATTGGGGACGTCTAACTCCCACAAGCACCCATTCATGGACCAAAATCTTCATAAAAGGGACAACAAAGAGATCTATAAAATCAAAAGCCAAGATGAAGACTTGATTACCAAGAAATGTTGCCACTGGAGTGTATCTTCTAGATCTACTTCCTCCTTATTGAACCTCCAACTTCCTTATTCTCCTTATTCCTCTTCAAGAGTACACAAATCACACAAAGGTGCCTCAAACACTCACAAGGTGCACTAGGGTTTCGTGGGTGAGGGTTTGGGGTCTGGAGGCTGAAGATGAGGCCGAGGAAATGAGAATATGATGCTTAAATAGGGCACCAAGTCCCGAAATTAGGGTTTCCCAACCCAGGACAGACTCGTCGAGTCAGTCCCCTGACTCGCTAAGTCGGCCACTTAATCCGCGACACCGAACTTGCTCCTACTCATCGAGTTCCTCCCTGAACTCGACGAGTAGACCTCTTTGAATTGGGGTAATTCCTTTCCTTTCTTGGCCTTCTAAATTTGGGGTGTTACAACTCTCCCCCACTTAAACTAGACTTCGTCCTCGAAGTCCTCTCCATCTCACAACCCCGTATCCACTCCCGGCGTTCCTAATCGCCACATACCTGGCCTGCTTGGAGCAACCCTTGAGAATATCATCCTGAGACGATGCAAACACTCCAACCTTCAAGTAAAACACTCTTACTCAACCAGTAACCATATCAGTACTTCCAGAGCACCTACACTTGACATATAATGGGTTCACCTTTTTTACCCTACGATGTCACTGGCCTTCCCAAGACAACTTTCCAAAAACAACACCCTCTCTTTTCTCTATGAAGGACATACCCTTTGTTGTATGTACCTCTCCATCTACTCCCAGTGCTGGTCACTTCGCTGATACCCACTGGATGCTTTCTCTTATTATATCCTGGTGTTGAACACCCAACCCCGTAACTGGATCAGATAATCCTTTGAGTAAAAGACTCCTCCCTGCAACGGTTACACTCAAACGAGAGCTGCACAACAGAGTCAAACCCTTCACTCTGAGATTATTTAACCCTGATGTGAGTGGCGTTTTAACTACTCCATACGAGAATTCCCTTATCGCTACCCATAACCGAAGGTCCTGCTATCTCTTATCCGCTTTCCGGGTGAATCGAGACCACCCTGGTCCCAACTAATCTGCCATTTTCTGGTTTATCGGACTCCCACCGGTTACTAAACCCAACTCAAACCCTCAGTCGCTCCTAGCGGCTTCCGAAGAAAATCTGGCTATCTAAAACTGCCCCGTCTGCCTTGCCACTCTAGCTCTATAAATCTTGGAATCCTCGATCCCCTATATTGACCCTACGGTCTCTACCAGGTCCTACCTGCGCTTGCTACGATCATACGGGCCTTGCCCACAGTCTCACCCAAACTATATCTCAGAGTGCCCTCCCCCACAGGTCTCACCTTTCTAGGGCTATGCAGGACCAACTTCATCCTGAAACTCAACAAACTATCCTTTTTCAATCTATATCCGGCTAACTAGGAGATACAGGCCTCGCCCACACTCCGTTAACTAAGAGATACGGGCCCCTGCCCACACTTCTCTAACTCAACTGTTAATGAATGCTACGACTATCCTGCAGTCTTACAACACTTTCCCACACCGTCTAACTACTGGCTGTCAGACTGAAAACGTCCAACAACGAGCGCTCCACAGTCTAACATCCTGATTAACTCGCGTGCTACCAGGAAAAACATCAACCTGGTTTCCCAAACCGGTCCTCTACTACTGCAGAATACATGAACTCAATGTCGGGATGTTTCTCAAACTCCTGACTTCGCGTTGCTCTATCCAAACGGCTATCTCGACTGCTTTCCTTCTTAGCAAGGATGCAAAAGCATCCAAGTTGCGCTCCTACTCCAGTTCCAGACTATCGGGATAATACTCCCCCACTTCGATTCAACTAGATCCCTACAAGTCCCTACTTGGAAAGGATTCCCAATCCTTTTCTCCATCCAAAGGCCGATCTGCCAACAACCACGCTTACCACCGCTAGAGCTCCAAAACTAACCAATACCAAACCCGAACCACTCTTGCAGACTAACAGAACGCCTCTCGATCCCCACTCACACTTGCTACAGTGACTGCATCCTGATTACCTGCTCTAAAGGGAAACATATTCAAACTACTAATTTCACATTTGTGGTATGCAGATGGCATATAACTGAGTCATAAGCAGAAAACATAATATTATGAAATGAAATTTACTAACATCGATGTAGTACCATATCAATTAAAATCATAACATAATCTGAAATTGAAATACATACCAACGATCTATTGCAGATCGATCTTAACTTCCTGTGGAACCATGGGCGTTGGAACATGAGCTCCCTTTCTCCTGCAGAAGTATCTGTGATGAAACATGAGCTGCCTTAACCACTATACGGGGGTAGCTTGCCCTGATACGTCCGGGCTAATTGTCACACCCCAAAACCACGAACGGCGGAAACGTTCAGGGGTGGAGGACGTCATGTACAGTATCACAACAGTGTAGTATAATAAACAAGCAACAACATCATCCATTACATTATAAATAAAGTTTAATACATGTGTGTTCTTTCATTGTAATAAGACACCAAAAATATACAATCAAAATAAAAGACGAGACTTGTCTGCTCCGACTTCTCAAAACCTAGCCTCCGTACCTGTCTACTGATGACCTGAGAATACAAGTTATTTTGAAAGCGAGTATCAGCTTTAAGCTGGTGAATTCATAAGTATATAAGTGCCATTGCCTTGTTTGTGAAAATCTGTTATGAAAGCCATGTAAACCTTTAAATGAAAATGTTGAGGTAAGTATGAAATCCCTAGAAAAAACCTTATTTTCTATAAGTATGAAATGTAGTCTTCTACCAAGACCTGAATGTTCAGTATGTATGAAGTGTAGTCTTCTACCAAGACCCGAATGTTTTGTAAGTATGAAGTGTAGTTTTTTGTATTGACTGGTACTAAAAGTGCTTAGTCTAACTCATCGTTTATGTGAAAGGTATCACAAAATAAAGTAATAGGAAATACGTAATAAAGTAAATGTTAGCCGGAGGTACTGGTGCTAACATGTGCTTTATATAACCTAATGAACATCCGAAGATTGTCCAATTGTCCTCTGTAGCAGCAGCAGGGCGAGGGAAGGGTTAGTCCCCGTAAAGGTACTCCTAGTATAAGTAATAACCGTAGGCATCCGTAGATGTTCATCACCCATTGTTGCTAACAGATGGGTTCCGGAATGGTTAGTCCCGTACGTATATCTCGAGGTACTGTGGGATAGAGGCCCATCTAGGTATCCCGAGGTACTGTGGGATAGGGTCCTGTCTTAGATATCCCGAGGTATTGTGGGATAGGCAGGAAGATTTACACAGAAGGTACTAATAAATCATCCTCGCAATTTGAGATACAAATATTCACTATAAACAAGTATACACAGGTAAAGGTATCTACGTAAAGGTACTCTTGTAATGTGTTCATGTATCATGTAAGCATATGTAAAGGTACTCATGTATCAGGTAAGGTTCTAGTAAGAACTCATGAATGAACTGACTCTTGTGTGATTCCTTGTAATAGAAGTAATGTTTGATATCTTCAAATTATCCCTATGATAATCTACTGTAATATAATTGGATGATCATGTAGGTTTGTACACTCTTAATACTCAAGAGTGTGGGAAACTAAATGAAAGATGTACACTATAACATCAATACATATATAAGAATATAAGTGTATATGCATAGTTTAGTTCAAGAATGAAAAATGGTTTTTGTAAGACATCTATGGGTTTTGAACAATAATTAACAATGACTTGATGTCATTTTAATAAACATTTCAAAGGTAAAACATTTGGTAACAATGTGTTTTTAAGATGTAAAACCATTTCATGCATCACATTTTGTAGCATGTGAAATATGTTAAATGACAAACACAGTTATAAAATACATATCAATGATTAAATAACATGTTTTGTTTCTACTTGTATTCCCCCCCCCCCCCCAATAAAGCATTTAAAATCATTTAAAATATTGATTAGGGGTATGAACTCACTTGAAAGTTTGAAGATAGCAAGATGGAAAACCGGGCAGAGTTTCGTCTCGGGAAACGGATTTTTCTCGGGATTCTCGGGAATCTCGGGAGTAAAATCAACCTTCGGGACTTGAGCAAAAAGACCAGGGCTTCGGGTTTGAACGGGCACGGAAAACGAGGCAAAACGCAAGAGAAATGAGAAGAAATGAGCAATTTTTCCGGAAACCCTCGCATTCTATTTATAGGGGTATGAGAAGCCTCAGTACGCGGGGTGTACGCTCGTACGCAGCGCGTACGCGTACGTCATGCATGACCGAGTCCTCGACTGCCTCGGCTTCGGATGGGACGGATCGGGTCGGATGGGGCGGGTCGGTAGCTTCGCATAGGGGCGACGTGGACGGACCGAGACCAAGGCCCTCGGGTACGCGGGGCGTACGAGGTTACGCAGCGTGTAACTCAGATGAGGGCGCTGACTCCTCCCTCGGATATTACCGGATTTTTGAATTAATTTTATATATAATTTATTTAATAAACTTCAAAAAATCATATCTCCTTCATACGAACTCCATTTTCGATGGTCTTTATATCCACGCGAAGGTGAGACTACGCTCTACAACTCTCCTTTAGACCCCGTTGGCAAATTCCGAAATTATTTTTATTATTTAATTATAAAATGACGTGATTAAGGAATTTCTTTAAAAATTCATAACTTCTTTATCTGACGTCGGTTTTTGCCAAACTTTTCACCGCTGAAATACCATTGTCGAGACCTTCGATTCTCGTTTAGGTCATTCCGGCCAAAAGTCGCTCGATCTCCGATTCGAGTTTTTAGCTGTCTGTTGCTAAGCCGAACTTGGAAAATTCTTAACTTCAATATACGAAGTCGGATTTGGGCATTCTTTTTACGTAAGATCCCGGTTTAATGACATTTAAACATAGATGGAATTAAAATAGAACTTTTTTGGACATTTTATTATCAAAGTTAATTTTATTAATTCAAAAGTGGTTACAATACTTGACTTTTTAGGTCATTACAAAGAGTTGAAATATCGGGTTGTCACACTAATGACAACGATGGCACAACTCTACCTCCAACATGTATTCCCAACGATTGTGACTTTTCCACCCGCACCTTCCGCACTTAGACCTAATACGACCATTCTCATGTGCCCCTTTACCCCTTTCACATCCACTTCAACCATTCAGGTCTCTAGCGTTAACTATGGCGGAATCCGACTGCACAACTTGTTGAGTCTGACTATAACTTCGCTTTCTTTTCCCTACCTGCACGTCTAACCCGATCTCTTGCTCCCGAGTTACCCCGACTACCCTATCAACCGTCTGCACAGTCGTTGTCTGACCCTGAAACCTAGCGGTTACCCTGCCAGTAACATACTAAATAATGTCAGGTAACTTCTCGTGTACGATTCGCGAAACCTCCACAATGATCCAATCCAGTAGTGAACCCTCCTGGAGACAAGGTGAGTAGCCCACCTTCGATTCTTGATGACAAGAGACAATAACAGGATCTTCCCTACCGAGGGATCCCAGATATCCAGACAATAACTGCTGCTGTGAAAGCTGCCTGTAACATGTTTGCATCGAAAGGATTTGGTGGTTGAAGAGGTACAGGTGGTGGTGGAGGTGGTGGTATTGGTGCTGCGTTGTTTGGGTTCTTCCTTGGATTCCTGCGTGGCGGCATCTTTAACTATACGTTTAAAAGATGACGAAATGGATAAGAATAAATGATTAATGAATGTGTCTCATGGACTAAATCCCCATAGCCCAACAACAAAAGGATTAGCTAAAATAGACGAACTGACTAAGATAATTACAGTAAGACCAAATACCCCTATGGTATTTCTTTATGGTTGTGTTGGTAAGTTTTTAGACTTGTTGCCATATCACAACCATTCTCGGGCATATTCTAATCACTCCTCGGACCAGCATAGTTGATCAGGCTATGCCATTCCCAAGACTGACCATATATCCCCAGGCTTACTTGTGATATTCAACAATCGTAATACTTTTGTTCTTGTCGTTGTGACACTGATTTTAGTATGAATGCATGCACGTATACTTTGTTAAATATTTTATTATTTAAAAGTATAAACTCTTAGACAGAGTGTTTTAATCCCATGTATTTATAGTTAGTATATCTTTTATGGGTTGATATACTTAATTCACTATAAACAATGCTCTGATACCAATCTGTCACACCCCAAAACCACGAACGGCGGAAACGTTCAGGGGTGGAGGACGTCATGTACAGTATCACAACAATGTAATATAATAAACAAGCAACAACATCATCCATTGCATTATAAATAAAGTTTAATACATGTGTGTTCTTTCATTGTAATAAGACACCAAAAATATACAATCAAAATAAAAGACGAGACTTGTCTGCTCCGAGTCTTCCGTTTCCACATGTACCGAGTCTTCCGTTTCCATGGACGTCGTCCTCCGGAAACGGTACCACGGGAACTTGGAGAACTGTGTGGTGGATCTGCATGAGACCCTTCCTCCGCCTTGTCGCCTTAGACAACCGTCGTATGCGGTGGTTATACCCGATGATGACGTTCAACAGTTTGAGGGTTGTCAAGGGGCGTCTAAGCAACCCGTCATATTAGCAACTATTATGATTGGGTTTTCTTCTACCCCATTCTCGTCGTGTAGTGGGGCACGGGTTATGCACCATGATTCTATTCCTATGGAGGGTTTACATGGGACTCCTAGCCATGGTGTGTCCCATTTGTCTCGAGTTGGAATCTTCGTACTGACTCTTGATTATTTGTGAGTGCAAATGCCATAGAGCTCGCTCGTTATGCTCTCCCTCCAGTGATCACTAGCGATATGGATGCAATAGGTAGCTCTTCTATATCTTAGAACATGGCCTACGCCGCCGCGTAAGCTATGTGCTATTTGGTCGCTGGTTCCCGGTGGATTTAGCAGCTTGACAACCTTGAGCGAGCACATTCTGATCTTGTGGCTAGCGAAGATAACTTGAAGTGTCGAGTCGTGGAGCTGGAGAAGGCAGCATAAGGTTTTGACGAGATGTATGATCTACTTGATGGTGAAAAGGCATATGTGGATGATGTTCGGTCATCGCTAGAAGCCCGTGTTGATGTCTTGAACCAATCTAACGAGGGTTTGATGATCCATAACGAAAGTTTGGAGCGTGATATTTTTGATCATGACCGGCAGTTAGATGTGATGCGGGTGGAGTTGGAATCGTTGTGTGCAGATCGTGATTGGTTGTTACATGTTGGTGTTGTTCGTGTGATGAATGAGCTCATTAAACATCCGGAGTTCACATGTGGTGTCAGTCAGATTCGTCACGCTGCATTCGTTGCCAACGAGGAGTTTAGGCACGCCAACCTGAAAGCTGAGATTTGATATCGGGACCTACGACCCGGAGGGTAGCAACTCCCATTCAATCCATACATCCAGTCTTGAAGAGGAACTATTAGCGTTTGCGACCATGGATTATGTTGCGATTCTTGGCTTGGGGCAATTGGATATGGCTGGTCTTAGGCTCATGTGCGCTTTTAATGATGGTGACAATCTTATGGATGGTGTTGGATATGATGGTGGTGCAATTGTTCTTGGTGTATATATGGGCGTTGGTGGTGATGTCAATGATGATGGCGTTGCTGGTGGTGCTGGTGTAAGCGGTAGTGAAGGTGGTCCTGGTGGAGGAGGCGATAGTGGCGGTGAAGGTGTTATGTGTGGTGCTGATGGTACTGGTGGAGGCGGCAATGAAGTCGGTGTTGATGGTGCTGGTGGAAACGGAGATTATGGCGGTGAAGGTGGTGTTGATGGTGCTGGTGGTAGCAACTGTGAAGGCGGTGTTGATGGTGCTGGCGGAAGTAATATTTGATCTAGACTCATTCCACTGTGCTACCCTTCAAGGCATGAAATATGTTTTACTTTTTGTGTTGTTTCTTTACCTTTGCTTTTATTAGACCCGTGTTTTGCTAAATGTAAAGAAACAAGTATGTCTTGGTATTTTGTGCTGATGTTTACATGTGTAGCCTGATTGTTGCATTGTTGTCGCTGTGCTATAATTTTGGACTATTTGGGCTTTTCAAAATTGCAACGTTTCTATATAAGATAATGTTGTGCTTTAATGTATTAATGTTTGATATATGTGCCATGCTCTAATGCACTAGTATATTTCAGGAAGGCACTGAGGTTTATATTGTGTGTAGATACTTCGAGTATCTTGATGGCATTTTAAAGTATGAATACACTTAGTATCCTATATGTAATGCATTTTGTTTTTGAATAAGCGCTTGTATTATCGAACACACTAAGGTTTTTATCTTTGAGATACATAATATTTGTCGTCATCATGTTAAGATGTTTTGCATTTCAACACACTAAGGTTCCTAGGCGAACTGCACGGAGTGTCCGTTTGCTGGTCCGGGTGATCAATCCGACCATGATTCACTTTACGATGTGTGCTATCCCTTCTGCTTAGGGGTTTGCTCAGCTGTGGCTTGAGGTGTCTTCTAAAAATGAGATTTTTTTCAAATGCATTGCGTTCCATTTCCTTGGTTTTGGTTTTCCCTCGATCGTTTCGAGAGAGTAGGACCCATTGCGATGCGTCTCGACCGCTTTGTATGGTACTTCCCATTTTGCTCCTAACTTGTCATATGGTTGTGCATGGCTGGCCTCGTTATGCCATAGGACATGGTCTCCTACTTGAAAAGCTTTTTCCTTTACCCGTTGATTGTGATATCCCTCCATAACCTTTTTGTATGCGGCTTGACACATGCTGGATCACTCTCGACGCTCCTCCCAAATTTTGTTTTAGATCCTTGTCGTTTTCCTCATCCTAGATCTTAATAAACCATAATTACCCGTTAAATGGAGGTGTCATCTATGTAAGCAATCACACAAATGCCAAACGTGTAATACATTTATGAAGAAAAACATAAATTCAAAGATGACCGGCTTATTTCTTTCTTAAAAATGCATTTCTATATCAAGTTGAAAAGAGGTGGAGTGAATTTAAATTAAACATAAAAAATGGAAAGACCGCCTTATTTCAGATCCCCAAAAGATAAATTTTAATCACGGCCATCCATTAGTTTTGCTGTTCATAGGACTCATCTAACGAGCGTATTTTCCGCCACGTCGCTAATCCGTGTGAAAGTTAGCCAACCAATAAGAAGCCACTCGCCTTTCCTATATAATATCTCTACGAAACTTTAATCTTTACACAACAATCCACCGTGTTTCTCATTTTCTTCCAACTTTCAAACCCTAAAACCTCGATTTTAAATCCTTACCTGAATTCTAATTTCCATGGCGCCAAAGGCAGAGAAAAAGCCCGCCGAGAAGAAGCCAGCGGAGGAGAAGAAAACCCCCGCCGCTGAGAAAGCACCGGCAGAGAAGAAGCCAAAGGCAGGAAAGAAACTGCCCAAGGAGGCCGGCGCTGCGGCCGGAGACAAGAAGAGGAAGAGAAACAAGAAGAGCGTCGAGACGTACAAGATCTACATCTTCAAGGTTTTGAAGCAGGTTCACCCCGACATCGGTATCTCAAGCAAAGCGATGGGAATCATGAACAGTTTCATCAACGATATTTTCGAGAAATTGGCGCAGGAGAGTTCCAAGCTCGCAAGGTACAACAAGAAGCCAACGATCACATCCAGGGAGATCCAAACTGCTGTTAGACTTGTACTTCCCGGTGAATTGGCCAAACATGCGGTGTCCGAGGGCACTAAGGCCGTGACCAAATTCACAAGCTCTTGAGCAACTGGTACTCCCTGTTAATCGTTTGTATCAATGATTTCGTGTTCTAGGCTAGGGTTAGATCGTCATATCTCGTGATGACTATGTAGGAGCTATGTTTTTAAACTGTATTCATTTGACTTTTGTAACGGATAGTGATTAATGTTATGAATATCGATATCGTTTCTTCATACTATGAATTCTGAAGCATTTCTAATTTGTATGTAGTGTTCTTTTTCCTCAACACATAAACGTCTTATCTGTACGTAATGTTCTTTTTCCTTAGAAACATTATTCATGTGTTTTATTTTAACCTCTAAAATGTTATTTGTAAAAAACGTGTAGATGGCTATTGCATCCATGGCTAATTGTATGTCTTAAAGTGGAAGAACTGCTTTATTTTATTTCATTTTTAGTAAGATGTTTACCATTCATTTTTTTATTTATGTATATTTATTGATTTATTCTTCGTAAGCTACCGCTCCTTTTACTTACGGCTTAAGTGTGATGATCCAATGATTTGAGAAACACAAATAGTAGGTTTCAATGGATCAAAAGTAAAGTGATTTGAGCTTATGACAATTCTATGACTATCGTTAGATAGAATGTAAAGTCATAAGCCGAGTTTTAATCACAACTGATGCCCTAAGTCAAAACGTGAAATCCTGAAATTAGATTCTTATGTGTAGTGAAACAATGATGGATTCCAAAGTTTAAATGAAGCTTACTCAAATCTTAGTGACTTAGTCAAAACTAATGACGGTTACATGCGTGGATTCTCAAAATTAAATTTCACGATATTGTTAGAGCTTTGAACCTTCAAACGACCAAAGCATATTTCCATATAGCAAGAACTAGCACACGTGTTTACGAAAGGATTATGTAATCATCAGTTCAACCGTCTTATAAATCCAAGTTAAACATTGATGATATTTATCAAAGTTCAAAGTAAGGGAAGGATGATTTTTATCACATGTTTTTATTTAGATACGAGTTAGGATTATTTTTAGTCAGTTAATTTCCTTAACCACAGTTTGTCATCATGTAGATATAATAGCTTTCTGCAAGGTAACGGTAACTCATATGATCAATCATGAAGTTTTACATTCTTCGTTTCTCATTTCTCTTGAGCTTGAAAGAAGCTTCCAAAACGCAATCTAAACTCCACATTTAGCAATAAATCTTCTATCCTAATAAAAAAGTGCTAAATTGCCGCATGACAAGCTTCCTTTCCTTCTCAAAATGTCTAATAAAAACGTGCTAAATTGCCGCATGACAAGCTTCTTTTCCTTCTCAAAATGTCTAACTGAATTTCTGAAATTAGCATTTGCTATTATAAATATGGAAAAACACTGATAATTCTTCGACCTAAAATCAGGAATGAAATCAACAAGAATCTCGCCTAAGTTATCTCCTCTTCGTTCCAATTATATTTTTAGCCCTTATTTTTATTTATTCGATTGAGTGATTTTGCGAAAATCATATCTATTTCGCACGGACTTTGGCGTTTTTTTTTTCCCTCAAAATTCTTATGTTGATGAGTACTACGGTTCTCCTTTTTGTAACTTTAGCCAAACATCAACAATTCTCTTCGTAGTTTTTGACGCTACACATTCCTTGTGTGCGGTTACTTTTATATCTTATAAAAACCGTATCTCATTTATACGGAGTCGGATTTCTTTGAAATTTATACTTTTGGGATTAGGATGATGTGTACTTTCGGAATATAACATAACTTTTTGTGCACTTATTTTTACAGTTTACAAGCGATTTAGTTGATTTTTCCGTATTTAACTTAATACGAAACTTTATATGTTTATCATATATATATATATATATATATATATATATATATATATATATATATATATATATATATATATATATATATATATATATATATATATATATACACTCGACGTTTGTCGCTTTCCGTAGATAATGAGCGGTGGCAATTGTCGAAGTTGTTACATGATCATCATCAACCCCTCCACAAAATATGTCAATACATCATATAATCAAGCAATCAAACAATTAACAAGCAAAGACTATACAAGCCTACATGGAAAATACTACAATACATCAACATCCTAGCATACAAGGGATATATATATATATATATATATATATATATATATATATATATATATATATATATATATATATATAGTGTAACGCATAGTATAGTGAGATTATTTACCTAAACAGTTACTGACATGGCTAACAATGATAAAAATAGGGAGTAGGAAGTAGGAAGTAGGAACACTAAACATGAATTAACATATAATACAATAACTGATCAATAACTAGGGAAGTCAAATAACTAATCTATAATTTCCTTCAGTGATCCCATTAATACTGAAATGAATATCAAATAAGGATAAGCTAATCAAGACATTCAGGATGTAATACTCTAAATTTTCAAACAATTTTTTCATTTTTAAAACCACATAAAACACAATCTCAGATTTCCTAAAACCCTAATGTATAAGTTGTTCAAAACACAAGACAACAAAATATTTGATAATATACCAGAATCCTCAAAACAACATAATCTCAAGCTGGTGTGTACAATCAAGCCGACGCCTTCTCGCGATCCCGAGAGGTACCTGAAACACATTTCACACAACACTGTAAACATAAAGTTTACTGAGTTCCCCAAAATACCACACATAAATAATTAGCCTCTCATGGCTATATCTCAATAAGGACCCTCCGGTCATGTGTCTGAGTGAAGACCCTTCGGTCTCACGGCTCGGGTTGGACCCTCCAGTTCGGTATCTCAGTGAAGACCCTCAGTTCTCGCAACTCGGTATGGACCCTCCGGTCCTAACTCAGTAAGGCACAAAAAATTATACATCATAAATCACAAAGACAAAATGCATGATATCAAATAACTCAGAATAAGCACATAAGACCCTCCTGTCAGTAACTCAAATAAGACCCTCTGGTCACACAATATTACCACTCAAGTAAGTATAGTGAGAAGACTCACCTCGTAAGTAAGCAATTAGGTCTTATACTCAACGATCAGTCTAATCTCCTCCCACATGTCATAATCATCTCTAATTAACAATTTATAACAACAACTCCAAAGATGTAACATCCCAAATTTCAAGTCTAAAAATTTCGTTTTTAATATAGTAATTCATAAAACAATTTATAAGAAAACATCATCAAGTGATGTATTTCATTAAAACCATAAACTACGTGTCTCAAAACCATATCATCAACTAGTAACAATGTTAGAGTACAAATCCCAAGAATCTCATGTGCGGAAAATCATGTGTGTGTGATGCATTGCTACCGTGTCGGCTCCTTCCCCTTCGATGAAGAGGTACCTGAAAACAAAACTAAAAACTGCAAACACGAAGCTTAATGAGTTCCCCCATCATACCACATACCATACATAACATATATTGCTTAACATATCTGGGTAATAGCTACCCCTTCGACCCTATCGACCGGTAACTTACCTAGCATATCCGGGTGCTTGCCTACGCCTTCGGTCCTGTCGACCGGTAACTTGGCTAGCATATCTGGGTGCGGGCGTACCCCTTTGGTCCTGTCGAACGGTAACCGGGGACTATTTCACCCCTACCACTACCACATAATATCATATCACTAGGACTGTTCATTATTTGGATAAAGCCGAATTGTCCAATTAGACAAATTGGATTGGACTATTTGGTTTGGATATTCGGGTTTTTGGATTGGTTTTCAACAAAACCGAATTGCTATTTTGAATTTCGATTGGTTTTGGTTTATAAAATATGAACCGAATAATCCAAAAAAACCGAATAACAATTTATTATTTATTTATTTATAATATAACTATAACTATTTATTATGTTTATAATTTATTTTTCAAATAACTTTAAAAAGTTTCATCTAATAAAAACATTAATATGCATTTTCTCTTAAAAGTTCTTTACCTATTAAATATTAAACTATAATATACATTCTTAGTAGTTTATAAAATTTTAATCACAACTAAATATTTTTTTTGTTTCTTCTATAAAAATTGGATAATATTATAATTATATGTCATTTTAAAATGTTTTAGTTTTTGAAAACCGAATTATAAAAACCGATCCAACCGAATTGTAAGTGGATCAGATCGGCTTTGAATTTAGTTTGGATTATTTGGATCCACATTTTAAAAATCGAAATCAATTTGGATTTACTTAATTGGATCGGATCGAATCGATCCATCCAAACGAACACCCCTACATATCACATAAGACATAAACTGTCTAGCATAGCTGGGTACTAAACTACCCCTTCGACCCTATCGACCGGTAACCGAGGACTATCTCCCCTACTACCACTATCACATAAAATCATATCGGGCTAGAACATGAAACATATCAGGTAGTAGCAAACCTAGATAATTATCATAAAGACAATCATCTAAGAAACAACTCCTACTAGTGGGCCGACATTGTGGCCTTAGACCCACTTATACTGGAAGATAACTCACCTTAATGTTGTGCAATAAATGAACTGTACTCGGTGCTGGGATCGACTCCTCTCAAGCTCCTACACATAAAAACCTTCCTTAATTACCCTTCCATACTTATAACCCTTTCAAGGATCACTCGGGTCAAAATCAAAGTCCAGGTCAACACCCTGGTCAAAGTTAACATCTGGTCGACTCAACTCGCCGAGTTGGTCCACCAAGTTGTCAAGCTCCATAACCCACAAAATGCTGTAACTTTGATCCTACTCGTCGAGTCTTTCAATAACTCGTCTAGTTCTCCTTCATATAGAATCAGGACCTTTGCTCATGACTTGCCGAGTTCATCCTTGAACTCGTCGAGTTCTTTGATCTTCAAGTCCATATCCACATCCATTTTGTTGAAAACACAAGACAAAAAATGTCTGATAATATCCCAGAATCCTTAAAACAACATAATCTCAAGCTGGTGTGTACAATCAAGTTGACGTCTTCTCGCGATCCTGAGAGGCACCTGAAACACATTTCACACAACACTGTAAGCACGAAGCTTAGTGAGTTCCCCAAAATACCACACACAAATAATTAGCCTTTCATGGCTATATCTCAATAAGGACCCTCCGGTCATGTGTCTCAGTGAAGACCCACCGGTCTCACGGCTTGGGTCGGACCCAACTATCCGGTATCTCAGTGAAGACCCTCCAGTCTCACAACTCGGTATGGACCCTCTGGTCCCAACTCAATAATGTACATAATAATATACAACATAAATCACAAAGACAAAATGCATGATATCGAATAACTCAAAATAAGCACATAAGACCCTCCGGTCAGTAACTCAAATAAGACCCTTCAGATAATAACTGAAATAAGACCCGACGGTCAATAACTCAAATAAGACCCTGTGGTGACACAATATTACCACTCAGGTAAGTATAGTTAGAAGACTTACCTCGTAAGTAAGCAAGTAAGTCTCGTACTCAACGATCAGTCTAATCTCCTCCTACGTGTCATAATCATCTCTAATTAACAATTTATAACAACAACTACAAAGATGATAAGCTAACCCCTTTTTTAACTCTCAAAAAGGGTGAAAGACCGTTTTACCCCTCCATGGTCTCCTAAGTCCATAATTGACCAAACCCTAAAAGTCAACGAAAGTCAACACTTGAGTCAACAGTCCATGTTGACCAACTCGTCGAGTGCATTGTAACGACCCAATTTTTATCAAGAAATTTTTTCATTTTTAATTACTCAAATAATTCCCAACACTCATAATTTCCAAACCATTTGTTTTCCAAATCATAATTATTACAATTTCAATGTACTTTTGAAAACATCAGATAGTCCCATCCCACAAAAAGAGAAGTAGAGTGCACGCCACGTCATCACGCCTTTCCTTTTCCCTTCGGCTCTGAAGTACCTGAAACAATCAACAACCTGTAAGCGAAATGCTTAGTGAGTTTCCCAGAGCATACCACACACACAAACCACATATCATATATCCTGTTAGCTATAAATGCTACACATATATCACGTAAGCCATGCATACATGAAACCTGAGAAAGTGCCAAGGCCTACCCCACATGGTCTTTGCCTAGGACTGCCATGGGATCCCCCACATGGCCTTACATCCAATGCCATGGGCTACCCCACATGGTCTTCACCTAGGACTGCCATGGGCTACCCCACATGGTCTTACATCCAATGCCACGGGCTCCCCCCGGGGTCTTCATGCATAACATGCCATCACATAACAGCACCCAAAATATCTACCACATGTGTCATAAACACATAATGGGCCGACCTTGGTGCCTTAGACCCATGGGTATGGTGAGAAGACTCACCTGTCACGAATGCTGAATTGACACTTTGCGACCAAATGTACCCCACTGGCTGCTCCACACAACTGCCTAAAAAGTGTCATACAATATCCAGTCATTTACCCAAAGTCCATCCTGGTCAACTACAGCCAAGGTCAAGTCAACTTGTCCATGTTGACCCTAACTCGCCGAGTACAACTAGTGACTCGCCGAGTTTCCCAGAATATCATCTACTTGCCGAGTCATCGAGGCGACTCGTCGAGTTCATACAATCTTGATTGATAATCTAAGGTCATACATCGAGTTCCCTTGCTTGACACTCGACACGTCTACGAACATCCAGCCATTGGGAAATCCTACTCGACTCGCCGAGTTGTTCATCCAACTCGCCGAGTTCTAGGTAACTTTCATTCGACTCGCCGAGTTGTTCATCCAGCTCGCCGAGTTCATGGCAAAATTCATTGGGCTCACCGAGTTGTTCATCCAACTCGGCGAGTCCATGCCTGCCTTCAAATGACTCGCCGAGTCCTTTCAGATCTCAATCCATACAGACCCTTTTTGAGCCATGCAAAGCTTCCAAACTGCAGATCTAGGCTCCTGAGGCATGCGTTCCACGTAAAGTTGCAAACTTTACGTGCATGCAAGGCTTTAAGGCCCTAAAATAGCAAATCTAAGCTTGGAATGGGGTAATACACTTGAGGGAAGGTACATGCTAAGCTCAACTGATAACTTTATGCATCTTAAGGCCAAAAGGAGTTCAGATCTGAAGTTACAACTTCAGATCTTGGCTTAAACACAAAATCCCTTTCTTAGAATCCATGCACAAGAGGGTTTTGGGTGGAAATGAGCCAAGAGATAGCTTAATACCTTTAGAAAGTGCTCCACAGAAGTAGATCCAGAATCCCCACGAGCCCTTGCTTCTTCTAGCTTGATTCCTCAAGTGATTCCTGATGGGTTTTAGCCATAAGAACTTTCCTATGTGCGCATGCAAAACCCTAATGCTCGGATCTAGGCTTTCTAATAAATATGCTTTGGATCCAAGACTTCTAATTACTAATTAGGTTAAATAACAACATTGAAACAGATCTAGAATCATACCTTTGAGTTCCTTGTTGATCTTGAGGTCTTGGAGCTTCTAGAGTCACAAATGTCACTCCTCTAATGGCTTACAAACACCAAAGCAAGGAGGATGATTTGGGAGAGAGGAGAGGGGAGGAATTTCGACCAGAGGTTCCTTACTTTAGGTCAGGTGTCGAATTCCCCATGCCATAGGGTCTATTTATACTTGTAGACTCCTTAAGGGTTACAACCTAAACCCTAATTGGATAATCTTCTCTTAAGGCTATCCAAATCCATTCCTAGATAACTCATATGGACGATTTTAGCTATCCCTAAGCTCTTAGAATCCGTCCAAAGTATATCCCAATGGATTTACAGTCTAAAGTTTAACTATCAAACAATTGACAGTTTATACCCCTTTATTTAATTAATCTCTTTAAGTCACCAAATTAATTCTAATTAATTCTATGACTTATATTAATTAAATAACCATATATTATTCTTTATAATATTTACTCTCTCTCAATAAATCATCCTATCAAGTTGCTATGGTGAAGGCAACCCAAAAGGACCATGCACAACCGAGTCAAGTACTTGCCCAATATAGTTGCAGCCTTAGACACTATTCCAACAGTCTCCCACTTGGATAAGTCTAGTAACTATACAAGTACAATTCGGTTTGCAATCGTAGCTCTCAAAGACGCTGTCAACTCTGATCTAATCAATCTTGTCCTTTAGATAAGGGAACGTACAATCCTCTGTTAGATATCATGTTGACAATCCTATGGAATGGTTAGTCAAGCATTTAGGTTTCTCGATCTCTAATTTATTTGACATAGAACTTAATCGAACACATCAATTCAGTTCTGACCGGGCCCGACACATAAGTCAAATCAAATCATCGAGCGGCCGGGATATCGCTTTTTCCCTCTTAGAAAAAGTTACAGATAAACTTCGACTTATATGCATTTACTTACTCATTAACCAACTATACACAACAATACGTTTTATAACACCAAGTTACTGATGCGTTTTCGATCTCTGATTTATTTGACATAGAACGATTGTGGACCATTTGAACAATTCGATTATTCCTAATAATTTCAATTATTCTGGAAGTCAAAACATGCAAAGTGAAACAATAGCTAAACAATTAACATAAGATAGTAACATTACTCATAAATAAAACTCCTTTATTTAATCATCAAATGTCAATTACATTTATCTATTACACGTTTCTAATACTATCTAATCTATGCTAATATCATCCTTCAGCCCAATGCTCCTAGCATGCTGCAAGTGCTTAACCCTACTCAGTCCCTTCGTAAGCGGATCTGTTGGGTTATCTTCTGATGATATCCTCTTTACTACGATTTGTCCTTCTTCTACACGATGTCTAATGAAGTGATACTTTCTGTCGATATGTCTTGATCTACCATGATCCCTCGGTTCCTTGGTCAAGGCAACCGCACCTTCGTTATCACAGAAAATCTCCATTGGCTCCTTTATGGCAGGTACAACTCCAAGATCACCGATGAAGTTCTTTAGCCATATCGCTTCCTTCGACGCTTCGCTTGCTGCAATGTACTCTGATTCGCACGTTGAATCAGCTACGGTTTCTTGTTTGGAACTCTTCCATGTCACTGCTCCTCCATTTAGGGTAAAGACCCAGCCCGACTGCGAACGGTAGTTGTCCCTGTCGGTCTGAAAGCTGGCGTCACTATACCCTCGCACCTTCAAGTCATCACTCCCTCCGAGGACTAAGAACCATTCCTTCGTCCTCCGAAGGTACTTAAGGATGTTTTTCACCGCAATCCAATGTGCTTTGCCAGGATTCCCTTGATATCTGCTAACCATGCTCAAAGCGAAGGCTACATCAGGGCGAGTACAAGTCATAGCGTACATGATTGAGCCAACTGCGGAAGCGTATGGTACTCGGCTCATTTCCGCTATCTCAGCTTCGGTACTCGGACTTTGAGTCTTACTCAATTTGGCATTACTTTGTATCGGTAGTTCTCCCTTCTTTGAGTTTTCCATACTAAAACGTTTTAGTACCTTCTCTAAGTAAGTATTCTGACTAAGTCCAATTAGTCTCTTACTTCTCTCTCTTACTATCCTTATTCCCAAAATGTAAGAAGCTTCTCCGAGGTCCTTCATAGCGAAGCACTTCCCGAGCCAGGACTTTACCTCCTGCAGAGTCGGGATGTCGTTTCCTATGAGTAATATGTCATCGACATATAGAACGAGGAAGCTTACTATACTCCCACTGGCTTTGACATATACACAAGATTCGTCTTCGCTTCGTACAAATCCAAACTCTTTGACTTTCTCATCGAAGCAAAGATTCCATCTGCGAGATGCTTGCTTAAGTCCATAAATGGACTTCTCAAGCTTACACACTCTATTCGGATGCTTCGGATCCACAAACCCCTCTGGCTGAGCCATGTAAACATCCTCAGCCAACTTTCCGTTAAGGAAAGCGGTCTTGACATCCATTTGCCAAATCTCATAATCATGAAATGCGGCAATAGCTAGCATCACTCTAATAGATTTAATCTTCGCAACTGGTGAGAAGGTCTCATCATAGTCAACTCCGGGAGTTTGAGTAAAGCCCTTCGCGACCAATCGCGCTTTATATGTGTGTACGTTCCCATCCACGTCGGTCTTCTTCTTGAATATCCATTTGCACCCAACGGTCTTGCGTCCGGGCACGTAATCAACCAAATTCCAAACTTGGTTATCATACATGGATTGGATCTCGCTATCTATTGCCTCCTTCCACTTTACAGACTCCGGGCCTGCCATGGCTTCCTTGTAGCTATTAGGTTCATCAAGGTTTACTAGTGTACCATCACTAATATACGTGTCCCCTTCGGTAGTAATATGAAAGCCATAAAACTGGGGATGAACTCTAACTCTATCGGAACGTCTAAGAGGTAAGGATTCATCAATTGGTTCAACCGGAGTTTCCTCCTCGGGTTGAACGCCAGCGGTAGAGGTTCCTTCATCTATCGACTCTTGAATCTCTTCAGGTTCGATTTGCCTCCCACTGTCTCCTTGGCTTATGAGTTCTCGCTCTCGGAAAACTCCTCTCCTCGCAACGAAGACAACATTGTCCTTCGGTCTATAGAAGAGATATCCAAAGGATGTCTGCGGGTAGCCGATGAAAATACATCGCTCACTTCGAGGTTCAAGCTTGTCGTGAGTGTCTCGTCTTACGAAAGCCTCGCAACCCCAAACCTTGATATGTGCCAACGAGGGAGCTTTCCCTGTCCACATCTTGTGAGGTGTTTTGGCAACCTTCTTAGTAGGGACTCGGTTAAGGATATGGGCGGCAGTCTCTAAGGCATACCCCCAAAAAGAGATAGGTAGTGAAGCACGACTCATCATGGAGCGAACCATATCCAATAAGGTTCGATTACGCCTTTCTGCCACACCATTCAACTGCGGTGTCCTAGGAGGCGTCAATTGCGAAACTGTTCCACACTCCTTGAGATAATCGTGGAATTCAAGACTTAGGTACTCTCCTCCTCGATCGGATCGAAGCGTCTTGATTTTCCTGCCCAATTGATTCTCCACTTCATTCTTGAACTCTTTGAACTTTTCAAAGGTGTCTGACTTTTGCTTGATTAAGTAGATATACCCATATCTACTATAGTCATCGGTAAAAGTCACATAGAAGCGGTTCCCATCCTTCGTGGTTGTTCTAAACAGTCCACATACATCGGTATGTATTAGGTCCAATAGACCCTCGCCCCTTTCACATGTACTCGTGAAGGGTGACTTAGTCATCTTTCCAAGCAAACAAGACTCGCACGTGTCATCTTCCCTAAGGTCGAATGATTCCAACACTCCATCCTTTTGGAGTTGGGCTATGCGTTTCTTGTTGACATGTCCAAGACGACAATGCCACAAGGATGCTTTATCCATGCTAGTGGAAGAATCAATATTCAAAACATCATTTCCTAAGTTATCAACAATCATAACGGTTTCATATATTCCATTACATGGTATAGCTTCAAAGTAAAAGACACCATTTAGATAAGACAAAATAGAACCATTCTCATTATTAAAAGAAAATCTAAATCCTTGTCTATATAAACCATGAAATGAAATGATGTTTCTAGCCATTTCTGGCGAATAGCAACAATTGTTCAAATCTAAAACTAAACTATTCCTAAGCACTAAAGAATACACTCCAATCTTGGTCACAGGCGACGATCTTCTGTTCCCCATGATTAGATTGATCCTTCGTTGCTTCACATCCCTACTTCTTCTTAGTCCCTGCACATTAGAACAAATGTGATAACCACAACCGGTATCAAGAACCCAAGAAATAGCATGATTAGAATCGTTAGATTTGATTGTGTATGTAACTGCGAAAGATGGCTTGATCTTTCCTTGTTTGATTGCTTGCAGGTACTCTGGGCAGCTTCTCTTCCAATGTCCTATCTTGTGGCAGTGGTGGCACTCTGCCTCCTTCGGGTTAGGACAGGGCTTAGCGGGATCAACTTTGGTCCCACTAGAAGAGGCACCATCTCGGGCTTTCACCTTGCGATAGTTCTTCGATGAAGCTTTCCTCTTCTTTCCCTTTCCTTGACCAATAGCCAAGACAGGAGCAGCGGACGGATTGGGAGTAGGTGCAACAAACTTGTCCTTGAAGTTGCTCTCAGCGACCCTCAAGAGACCTTGGAGTTTGCTTAGGGTGACCTCTTCTTTGTTCATGTGGTAGGTCATCCTAAATTGGTTGTACATCGAAGGCAAAGAGTGAAGCACCATGTCGATCGCCAAGTCTTCACCGAAGTCAACATTTAACTTGCGAAGGCGGTCGACATACCTTTGCATCTTTTGCAAGTGCACGGTAAGAGATTCTCCATGACCCATCTTCGCGGAAATCATGTTAGTGAAAATTTCATACCGCTCTTGTCTCGCGTTTTGGTGGTACCTCTCCAATAAGTCTTGGTGCATCTCGTACGGATACATGTCCTCGTAGGACTTTTGGAATTCGGAGTTCATGGTGGCGATCATGATGCAATGTACCTTCGTTGCATCTCGCTCATGAGTTTCAAAGGCGGTGGTTTTGGCTGGAGTAGCGATTTCGGTGTTGATTTTCTCGATCTTCTCATCAAGGACATACTCCTTGTCCTCATAGCGAGCAATGGTGCGAATGTATCTTATCCATTCGCTAAAGTTCGTTCCATCGAAGGTGACCTTTTGGCAAAGGCTCATCAACGTGAAAGAACTAGCAGCAGCGTTGTTGGCGTTTGACATCTACAATTAGAAAAGGACAAAGATAGATTAGAATAAGAATCCCTAATTATCACCCAATAAGAAAATTAGGTCTAGGATCCAACAATAACATTTACATATTAGAAAAGGGATGCCGTAATCTAACATGCAAATAAATTGAAGGTAAGTGAATGACGATTCACTAATTCTCCATCACAAAACTTAAACTATTAGTCCTAAGTGTTTTTGAGAATTCCTAGGTTCGGATGAGATTCATTGAAACTATTCAATGGCATGTTTAAATCTCGATATGCCCCTCTTGTTTGTGACTGGGATGCCGAGGATCACAAAGCGGGTGTGAATTACCATGCAAATTCACATGGTGCCTTCATTGTAACGATCACCTATTCGATGTGCCGGTAAACCACACACGCTCCATCGAACTATGATAAACAATGAATCACCCTTTGCCACCTTCGCTTAGAACCAATTAGTGTGCCGGTAAACTACACACGCTCCACTAACATCTTAGCAAGGTGCAAAGTGTAATTTCATGGGATTGCATCAATTCACTTTTCCTAAAGTAACTAGGATTGGGAAATTTTTAAAATATGTGTAGTTACTTTATATTTCTTATTATACTTTTAATGAGAGGATGAGGTTGCCCTATCCTACCCGTTTGGCTAACGACCCTCCACCAATCAAACAAGCGGTGGGTGTGAGTGTACACCCATTAAGCGCCATTTTATAGGCCGCAACCTTATACCCACCTTATAGATTGGCTTCGTGAATGAGGCCTACTAACGGTAAGACTAACATTTAGTTATACATATATATATATATATATATATATATATATATATATATATATATATATATATATTATACTAGTAATATCATATTAGTATAGGGTTGTATTTTAAAAGTTTTTAAAATCTAGGGTTTTGAAATTTAAGTTGTCTAAATTAAAGCTTTTAATCACAAATATAAATTTCAAAACTTGAGGGCAAGTTTTAAACATTTAAAACATGGAAGATCAAATAACAAATAATTCCAATTAACAATTAATGTCCTAATTATCTATATTTGATTTATTCAAGATTTCTTTGAAAGATAATTACCAAAATAATTAAAATAATTAATTAATTATCATATAAGGAAATTAAATATTTAATTAGTTGATAAATACCTTTTATTAGATCAAGATAATAGTCATATATATCAAAAAATCGGATTTAGGTTGATCTATTATGATTAAGGTAAGTTTCCACAAGATAATTACAAAGAAATCCCGAATCTGGCCATTCCAGACGCCTGGACTCGCCGAGTGCACAAGGGGACTCGCCGAGTCAGGCCTACTAGCCGAGTCCACCTTGGGACTCGCCGAGTCAGTGACTCAGAAACCAAAAAATCGAATTTTGCAGGTTTGTTTCAGTTAATCAAGCAACAATTTAAAGAAAACCAAGCAAGTCTAAGCTTGGAATGGGGTAATACACTTGAGGGAAGGTACATGCTAAGCTCAACTGATAACTTTATGCATCTTAAGGCCAAAAGGAGTTCAGATCTGAAGTTACAACTTCAGATCTTGGCTTAAACACAAAATCCCTTTCTTAGAATCCATGCACAAGAGGGTTTTGGGTGGAAATGAGCCAAGAGATAGCTTAATACCTTTAGAAAGTGCTCCACAGAAGTAGATCCAGAATCCCCACGAGCCCTTGCTTCTTCTAGCTTGATTCCTCAAGTGATTCCTGATGGGTTTTAGCCATAAGAACTTTCCTATGTGCGCATGCAAAACCCTAATGCTCGGATCTAGGCTTTCTAATAAATATGCTTTGGATCCAAGACTTCTAATTACTAATTAGGTTAAATAACAACATTGAAACAGATCTAGAATCATACCTTTGAGTTCCTTGTTGATCTTGAGGTCTTGGAGCTTCTAGAGTCACAAATGTCACTCCTCTAATGGCTTACAAACACCAAAGCAAGGAGGATGATTTGGGAGAGAGGAGAGGGGAGGAATTTCGACCAGAGGTTCCTTACTTTAGGTCAGGTGTCGAATTCCCCATGCCATAGGGTCTATTTATACTTGTAGACTCCTTAAGGGTTACAACCTAAACCCTAATTGGATAATCTTCTCTTAAGGCTATCCAAATCCATTCCTAGATAACTCATATGGACGATTTTAGCTATCCCTAAGCTCTTAGAATCCGTCCAAAGTATATCCCAATGGATTTACAGTCTAAAGTTTAACTATCAAACAATTGACAGTTTATACCCCTTTATTTAATTAATCTCTTTAAGTCACCAAATTAATTCTAATTAATTCTATGACTTATATTAATTAAATAACCATATATTATTCTTTATAATATTTACTCTCTCTCAATAAATAATCCTATCAAGTTGCTATGGTGAAGGCAACCCAAAAGGACCATGCACAACCGGGTCAAGTACTTGCCCAATATAGTTGCAGCCTTAGACACTATTCCAACAATTTCTTCACCAAATCCCCCCTTCAAGCTTCAAAATCACCAAGAACACACTCACACTCGAATCAGGGTTTTAAGGAGGTATAGACTGTAAAGGGGAGGCCAAGGGAGGCTAATGACCCTTTAAATAGGGTGCAAGGCCCCAGAATCTAGGGTTTCATCCGCCAGCATCTACTCGGCGAGTACCATAATGGACTCAGCGAGTAGATCATTAAACCCCCGCGTCCAAACCCGCTACTACTCGACGAGTTGGGAAGCCAACTCGCCGAGTAGGCCCTCTAAAAATCCACACCGAAATATCTTTATCAATACCTGAGGATCAGGGTGTTACAACTCTCCCGCACTTGAATTAGGCTTCGTCCTCGAAGTCTGCTGCTCCAAACAACTCCGGATAGAAGCCTCGCATCTCACTTTCCGGTTCACAAGTCCATTCGGAACCCTTTCGGTGCTGCCATTGCACCTTTACCAACTTTACTTCCTTATTACAAAGCCTTTTCGTCTTCTGGTCTAGAATCGCAACTGGTCTCTCGACATAATTCAGGCTCCCATCCAACTGAATGTCGTCCAAGGATATGACTGAAGACTCGTCGGCAACACACTTCTGGAGCCGAGACACATGGAAGGTGTTGTGAATCCGACTAAGCTCCTCTGGGAGCTCTAAATGATACGCCACCTTGCCCACCCGGGCGATGATCCTGAACGGGCCTATGAATCGAGGCCCGAATTTGCCCCTCTTGCGGAATCGGATAATCCCTTTCCAGGGTGACACCTTCAGTAAGACAAAGTCTCCTTCCTGAAATTTGAGGTCTGATTGACGCCGGTCCGTATAGCTTTTCTGACGACTCTGCGCGACTTGCAATCTATCGCGCACCTGCTGAATCAGTTCGGTGGTCTCGAGTACCACCTCCGTGCTCCACAAAATCCGATGTCCAACCTCATCCCAGCATACTGGGGTCCTGCACCTCCGTCCATATAACATCTCAAATGGTGCTCGGTCAATACTGGCATGATAGCTGTTATTGTATGAAAGCTCTGCCAGTGGGAGGTATGTATCCCAACTCCCTCCGAAATCCAGTACACATGCCCGCAGCATGTCCTCCAGTGTCTGTATCGTCCACTCACTTTGGCCGTCGGTCTGAGGGTGATATGCTGTACTAAAATGCAGCTGGGTACCCAGTTCCTCATGGAACTTCCTCCAAAACCTGGATGTAAACCGAACATCCCTATCTGAAACCACTGATACCGGCACTCTGTGCCTGGCCACCACCTCTAGAACATAAATGTCCGCCAACTTCTCTGCAGATATACTCTCGGAGATTGGAATGAAGTGAGCACTCTTCGTCAGTCTATCCACAATCACCCATATGGAATCGACTCCCCTCGCTGTTCGCGGTAGCTTCGTGATGAAATCCATAGTGATCTCTTCCCACTTCCCTTGGGAATGGGTAATGCCTGAACCTTACCATGAGGTCGCTGATGCTCGGCCTTGACCTTCCCACAGGTCAAGCATCGCTCCACATACCCGACGATCTCCCGCTTCATGTAGGGCCACCAATATCTCATTCTTAAATCCCTATACATTTTTGTCGCACCTGGGTGTATAGAAAATTTGGACTTATGCGCCTCCTATAACAATCTCTGCCTCAATCCCCCCGACATCGGCACCCATACTCGGCCACACTGCGTCAACAAGCCACGACTATCCTTAATAAACTAAGGATACTGCCCTCGAATTCTTTCCAATTTCCAGTTCTCCTTCTTCACCCCCTCGACCTGAGCCTCTCGAATCATGTCTATTAAGGGTGGGCTTACCTTCACCCTCAAACAAATATCCCTAATCGGCGACCCCGTCGCTTTGCGACTCAAGGCATCGGCCACCACGTAGGCCTTCCCTGGATGGTATAGGATCTCGCAGTCATAGTCCTTTAGCACGTCCAACCATCTCCTCTGACGCATATTCAGGTTTTGCTGGTCCATCAAATACTTCAGACTCTTGTGATCGGTATACACAACGAATTTCACCCCATATAAATAGTGCCTCAAAATCTTGAGGGCAAACACCACTGCCCCCAACTCCAGGTCATGCGTGGGGTAATTTCCCTCGTGAGGCTTCAACTGCCTCGAGACATATGCGATCACACGACCCCTCTGCATCAGTACCATACCCATACCTGAAATCGATGCATCACAATATACCATGAAATCGTCCAATCCCTCGGGCAATACTAGGATCGGAGCCTCACATAACTTCTGCCTCAGAGTCTCAAAAGCCCTCTGCTGATCCTCACCCCATCGAAAAGCCACATTCTTCTTGCTCAAACGGGTCAATGGTACCGCAGTCTTGGAGAAATCCTGGATAAATCTCCGATAATAACCCGCTAAGCCCAGGAAGCTACGAATCTCCGAGGCATTCCTCGGTACCTCCCATCGCATCACAGCCTCCACCTTCGATGGGTCAACCGAAATACCCTCTTGATTAACAACATGACCTAAAAACTGCACTTCCCGTAACCAAAAGTCACACATGGAGAACTTCGCATACAGTTTTTCCACCCTCAAGGTCTCCAATACCTCTCTCAAATGTTGCTCACGTTGTTCCCTGGTCTTGGAGTAGACCAGGATATCATCAATAAAAACAATCACCGACTGATCCAACATCGGCCTGCATACCTGATTCATGAGATCTATGAACGCGGCCAGAGCATTGGTGAGCCCGAATGGCATCACCACGAACTCGTAATGCCCATAACGAGTTCTGAAAGCTGTCTTCGGTATATCCTCATCCCGAATCCTCATTTGATGGTACTCTGACCGAAGATCAATCTTAGAGAACCACGATGCCCCCTGAAGCTGATCAAACAAGTCGTGAATCCTAGGCAAAGGATAACGGTTCTTCACCGTCAGCTTATTCAGCTCCCTGTAATCGATGCACATCCGGTGCAACCCATTCTTCTTTTTCACGAAAAGGATCAGAGCTCCCCACGGAGAACTACTCAGACGGATGAACCCTCGGTCTAGTAGCTCTTGAAGCTGTGCAGATAATTCCTGCATCTCGGGTGGCACCAACCGATATGGTGCCTTTGCTATCGGGGCGGCACCGGGTACCATATCAATTCGAAACTCCACCTGCCTCTCAGGAGGCACCCCAGGTAACTCTTCGGGAAATACGTCCCGAAATTCCTGCACCACTGGTACACCATCGATATATGTCACCGCCTCTACTCGCGTATCTGAAACATAGGCAAAAAATCCCATGCAGCCCTGCTGCAAAAACCTCCTCACCCTCGCGGCTGAACAAAGGGTCGGGCCCTGCGTAGTCCTCTCGCCGTGGATAACCAGTTCTCCCCCTCTTAGGGTTCGAACCCGGACGAGCTGCCGCTCACAATCGATCATAGCCCCATTGACCCCCAGCCAATCCATCCTAATAATCACCTTCAATCCTCGCAATGGTATGGGAACCAAAGCAACGTGAAACCTTTCACCGTGCACATTCAGGACGCAATCCTGACACACCCTCGCAGCACTCACAGTGCGATCATCCGCAATCTCCACCTCGAGCGGGGTATCTAGAGTCCCCGGTGCATCTCGAAATCTCTTGCTAAGCGCAAGAGATACAAAAGATCGGGTAGCCCCCGAATCAAATAAGACATGGGCTGTCACACCATTGACCATAAAGGTCCCTATATAAAGAATAATAAGCGTACATACAAGAATTTAACATAAAAGAGACAGAGGATAATGAACACATACCAGCCACAACGACTGGCGCGGCTCGAGCCTCCTCAGTAGTCAGCTGGAATGCGCGGCTCTTCACCGCTGGAAACTCCGCCTTAGGGCGGCCATCAGTAATCCTCATAGTGGCGGGCGCGGGTGCTACCACAGATCCTCCTCCTCCTCCTTGCAACCTCGGACAATCGGCCTTTTTATGGCCTGTCTGGTTGTAGTGAAAACATATCAAGCCCTTCTTGGGGCAATCCTTACTCAAGTGACCCTACTGGCCACATGAGTAGCATCCCGACATCCCAGCTGTCCGACAAGTCCCACTATGAAATCTCCCGCACTTGGCACACCGGCCCCGACCCTGCTGGCCCTTAATCGAAGAATCGGAGGTCTTAGGCTTCTTAGCCTGGGCCCCCGCTGCCTGAACCTGCTCAGTCTTCCGCTTCGTGCGAGACTCCAACTCCATCTCCCTCTCACGGGCCTTATCAACCATCTCATTCAGGGTTTTGCACTCTGTAAAGCTCACAAATTCTCGTATCTCCTCTCTCAACATAGAGTAGTATAGGGTCCTCCTCAAGTCCTCATCTGCCGCATACTGAGGGATCAACAAAGCTCGCTCTCGAAACTTTGTGGTCATCTCCGCCACAGTCTCAGTGGTCTGCTGTAAATCATGAAACTTCCTCACCATCCGTTGCACCTCAATAGGTGGTGAAAACTCCTGATCGAATCGTCGTACAAACTCGGCCCACGACATGTCAGCCACACCGGCTGCTCCCACCTGACTAGTAATCTCGCCCCACCAATCTCGGTACCTGTCCCTCAGCATACAGGAAGCAAATCCAACCTTTGCCTCCTCCGGGCAAGAACTCGTGCGCTGGGCATTCTCAATGTCCGCCACCCAATGTCTGCTCGTAATGGGGTCCCTGACCCCTGAAAACTCTGGAGCTCCACATGCCTTGAACTCCCTAAACGAGGGTGTTCGAGCTCCACCCTGGCCCGCAGAAATATCGGCCCTGAATGCTCTAAGCCTCTCTTCCATGATCTCCATCATACCCTCCTTGATCGTCCCAAAGATGACTGGGGTAGCGTCAAGGATGCCCCTCGTAACCTCGGCCGCAATCAGCTCACGCAACCTATCATCGATACCATCAGTAGGGCCGCCTGACCCAGCCCCAGATCCCGATCCCAATCTTGATCCTGATCCCGGTCCTGATCCCAATCCCGTAACCACCATGTTAGACTGTCATTTCACAAAACATAATGATTAGGACACCGATAACGAGGTTACTTCCATACTGTTTCCTTTGGGATTACCATGTAGAACATGGGTTTGGGTACGGGTCCTGTGCTTCTAGTAGTACGGGCCCAATACCACCTTCCGCACCTACTCGTACCTTACCCCGCTACTTTACCTGGTACTTCCAAAGCTATTCACACAAACCATGACTCACAACCCTCGCATGAATAAAACCCGGACACCCTATGGTTGTCCTACTCATAACAGTCAAACCAATCACTACAGGTTGCTTTTAGGCATGCAAATTATATACAGAAAGGATCAATAGGCTAAATCAATCATTATGAGGCTATCAGCTCCTAACCGTATATAATTTTTAAACATACAGTTAGCAATTTCATATAACATGGCTATTCAACTTGGGAAACTACTTACTTGACTCGACTGATCACGCGCATTGCACTCTCCTCTTTTCGTCCAAAAATCCTTTTTAAGTTTCTTTTGAAAACATTTTACCACTTCCTTAGTTTGAGTCCCGACACACCCGAGAATGTGCCCGAATCTCTCAAACCAAGGCTCTGATACCAACTTGTAACGACCCAATTTTTATCAAGAAAAATTTTCATTTTTAATTACTAAAATAATTCCCAACACTCATAATTTCCAAACCATTTGTTTTCCAAATCATAATTATTACAATTTCAATGTACTTTTGAAAACATCAGATAGTCCCATCCCACAAAAAGAGAGGTAGAGTGCACGCCACGTCATCACGCCTTGCCTTTGCCCTTTGGCTCTAAAGTACCTGAAACTTATTTATTAGAACGAAGTGTTGCCCAAATTACTATTTTAACCTTCGGTTATTGCACGGTGAGTTCAATATATAAGAACAATTGTATGTTATGTGTTATATGTGCTATGTGCTTTTCCCTGTTATTTTCCCAAGCTATTGTGCTAGCAAAGCTATACCTTTGACCATGTGATCAGTAAAAGGACTAGTATCACAATGGTATTGGTATGTAGCTTCTGGCCTTGTAGAGCATGTCTCGTAAGAGAATGACTTCTACCCCTATGGCATTGGCAGAAGGTTAGATAGAGTTGAAGGCTGAAATCTTCCAAAATGTTTAATTAGAAATTGTATGTCTTTTGTGCCACTGTGTCACCTGATTCACATATGCCTTTGTTGTTCTTGTTCCTCTTTGCTTCTGTCATATTGATGTGTGTATATATATATATATATATATATATATATATATATATATATATATATATATATATATGTGTGTGTGTCATAACGTTATATTGTATCTATTATTGAACTTACTAAGCGTCACCGCTTATCCCTCTCAGTGTTTAACCATTGCAGGTAATAAAGACCAAGTATAGACATATACTGTTAGAAGATTTTGAATAGATAATACTATTACTTTTGTAATTAGTGTTCATGTATGTATAAAACTATAATATCCTGGGTAGTTATGTAATAAATATAATACTTTGTAATAATCTTAACAGTCAGTTTGTATCCAGTCTTTTGAAATTAAACTACCGATGTAAAATATTGTTTATAAATATGCACATAACATATTTTGGAATAATATGATGTAATTATAGAGAGGGGTTCTCACAATCATGGTATGAGAGCGTTAATTTAAGTGAACTAGGATTCTTTAGCATTTAGAAAGCTTCATAGTTTGCCTATGAAAAAAGATCTAAAACATTGTTTCAAAAGCTATTTTTAAATACTCAAACGTTTTTTTTAGTTTATTAGTTTTTCAGTTTTCCAAAAATCAAATAATCTAATAAGTATTCTTAGAAGCAATCACAAACACTGACTCTAGAATATCTTAGGAAAAAAACACTTGAGAAGTTTTTTTTAAGCTAAAAGCATTATTAACTTTTGGCATGGCATTTAAGTTTGATTATCGCATGACGGCTTTAGAAACGCCTAATAAAAAGCTTGACAAAACATATTATTTCTTGTAATTAACATGCAAGTTGGTATTTCGTTATTTTTTTTTACAAATATCATATTATTATAAAAAAATCTATTAGAAAGTAAGCATCTGATTATTTTTCTTCATATAATAAAACAACATTAATAACAATTAAAAATGGGAAGGGATATTGCCACGGAAGTTTTTGGTGCTTCTACTGCAAAACATAATGACAATTATGTCCCAATTTATTTATAAAGGTAGCATCTATAATTTTTTTTTTCAAAATCCTTTTTCTCTGTGAATTAACCGCCTCATTGTCTCAGTGAAGGACCATTCGACCACCATTCCCACATCAACATCCTCTGAAGAAGAATAAGGAGAAACACATGCCTTTACACCATCGAAGACCGTTCTTCTTTCCACCTTGGCAGTCTTGAGGTTCAACAATATCTTTGCAAACCGCAATTGGAGATATCACCGATGTATTTGTTTTTATGGGGGTTTTGATTTTTCACAGTCATCTAATTCAACGGAAGAGAATATGGAGTCGTTCCAACCTTAAAGCAAAAGGTCGGAAAGGATTTACCTTCGAAAGATTGAAGACGGTTTATGCTTAGCTATTTTGTTTTCAATTCTCATTGATGAAGTTATGAAGGCGGATTGAATCACTGATCATGGTGAGTTCAACCTTTGATGTCAAATATTTTGCATAACCGTTGATGTGCCTGTTCACTCTCGTTTAATGTTTCTCTCAATTTGTTTTTTTTGTTTTTTTCATACGCAGATATAAAGCTAGTTGTTATGTTTCAAATTTACATTATTTTTGCTAGGTAATATTTACTCCATTTATATCATTCACCATCACTCCATATCTCATGTTTGTTAGTTTGGATGAAGTTTGGCGTCATTAGGTTTGTAATTTTTTGGTTTAAATTGACTTCTTGCTAGCGACATAAGATATTTCGATTAATTACTTGGCACTGTTAATTAAAGATTTATGAGGGTATCGAACTTGTTGAAATGAATCTGTTGCAAGCCATGGGCACCATCAACTTATGGCTACTGTTTGTACCGATGGTGCCAGCTAAAGATGAATCTGCTGAAGAGCATCGCCGAAGGAGGAAGAAGTGTACCTTTTTTGTGTGTCGTTTGAAGTTCCAGGCTTAGTCGTGTGTTTCATAAAATAAAGATTTCCATTTACATCTCTTAGATAAATAAAGGAAAATTGTCAATCTATGTTTTTTTTTTCAGTGGATGGTCCAAAACTTGTGGCAATATCATCCCCCGTTCAAAATAGAGGAGTTTTTATGGAAGGAAAAAAAAAGTATATATGGTATTTTTCTAGCCCAACATTATCTGGTGTTGTCTTCCCTCTTTGGGGTTGAGGGTTCAAGTCTCGTCGTAGACATAGATAGACTTAAAGATTACTTTAGGAATATGTTAACCATTTAATATATATATATATATATATATATATATATATATATATATATATATATATATATATATATATATATATATATATATATATATATAGAGGGTTAAGTTCATATGAGACCATAATATTTTGTGAGACATGGGGACCTATTTATGTCCCTTGATAAAAAATAATCTAAGGCTGAGATCAAAACATACAATCTGATAACAGGCAGTGGAAATTTTGAAAATTTATCAAAGTTTATGATTAATTCGATGACACGAAGGGGTAAAATAGGAATTGTGTACTCTAATGGATGATATCTGATCAATTCACGTTCAGAAGTTTGTTCATCATTCTCGCCCAAATTTTCTTGATCTAAATTTCCTCTCAATCTTATTACCACCATCTTCCTGAAAAAATTGCTTTTTTGATTATATACATGATGAATCTCCACTTTGCAAAACATGAACATTTATAATTCCAGTAAAGTCTAAATACTCTGGAATGTTTTATGTGATGTGCTAATTCTTATATGAAGTATAATGTATGTTTTAGTTGAATACTATGTATATTTTGGATTTATATTTATTTTATATATTCTTGATTGTTATTATGCTATATTTTAACTATTCTAATTATTATAACGTATTTTCTAGTAAAATATTTTATATATTCTGAAATGTTATTACATGATATCTTGTTAATCTATGAAATGAAATGTGTGCTTTAGTATAAAATTATATATATTATGCTTGATATTATGTGTTGTTGTAAAAAATCAAAACCCTGGAAAACATAATCACCAAGCTCAACTTTCATCTATTTCTAAATCAACACGTTTTTCGTGCTTATAATTTGTTTCAAATTTCATCACGATAAATACTAAATCGGTCATAGAAATGCTTCATTCTACAGATTCATATTTGGATTCTACACCTGATCATTCTTCAATTCACAAAACAGGTATTGATTTTTTCTATATTTCAACTATAACTTGTTCTTGAGTTATCCTTAATTTTTTATGATTTACGTAGTTAGGGTTTATGATATAGTTGTTCTGATTTATAAATCAACAACAATTCAAGCATTTGTATTCTACATGCCCTTGAGTTATCCTTGATTTTGATTCTACATGCACTTTAAAGTCTAATTGTTTACAATTTCTTTAGAGTTTATGATATAGGTTTATTGTATATAGGTTTAGATATGAATTTTAGAATTTTCTAAGATTTTACAAGTGTTTGAACATAATATACTCTTAGATGTTATTGCTACTTTGCTGATTAGTTGGGTATTGAAGAAAAGTTTAATAATCTGATGTTTCATAAGTTGATGGAGCATACACGTTCAGTTATCGTGTATTGTAATTATAAAAGTGAATAATATTACGAAATATTATATGAAATTGAGTGTGGAGTTCTAACGGATAGTTTTACTAAGGAATGAAGTAAAACTATGTTTAGGATCACTCAGAAAGTATTGGAAGTCTTATGAGATTCCACTCAAAAGGCAAATAGTAAAATTTAACGAAAATATAAAATTCGAAATAAGTAAAATTTTATTATTGAAAGTTGTAAAGAATCTTGTTAGAAACATTTAGGCGAAAACCTCATCGAAATTCGAGTTATCACAAAGAAATTATGACCAATCGAAATTCGAGTGATTTTTAGCCTACACAACCAAAACGAGAATTGAAGGTCTCGTCATTACTGACGAAAACAGACGTCGGATGAAGAAGTTATGAGTTTTTAACATATTTTCCTGTCCCGTCCCGTTAAAAATATAATAACAAAAATTAATTCAAAATTAGCCAATGGAGTCTAAACGAAAGTTGTAGAGTATATTCTCGCCTACGTGTGCATATAAAGAACGTCAAAAACGGAGTTCGTATGCAAAAGATATGAATTTTTGAAGTTATTAAATAAAAATAAATGAAAAATCGAAATATTATCCGCAGCCGTACGCCCAGTGTACGAGTGCGATCCGGAATCAGCCACGTCTCTAACTCTTCGCCTTATGTACCACGTCCGAGCCCGGGAACCGATCAAGTGACACCTCGCATGTACGCCCAACGTACGAGGCTACGCCCCACGTAGTTGGCCGCCTCGCAGTATGCCCAACGTAATGCGAGCCTCGGTCCCCTATAAATAGAATGCGAAGGCTGCCGGATTATGTTACATTATTCACCCATTTTACCCCATATACACTCTCTAAATTTACCCTATTAACCCCTGAAGTCCCGATATCAATCCCGAAACCCGAAGCAAGTCCCGACGCTCCGAAGTTCCCGAGAAAATTATATTTTCAAGTCAAAACTCTGCCCGAATAAGGCCCGGTTCTCAATAAAGCTCCTAGTTTTCAGCAAAGAAAGCTATTTATTACAACGAAGTGCTACACAAATTACTATTTTAACCCTCAATTAATTCACGGTGAATTCAATATATAGGAACAATTGTATGTTATGTGTTATATGTGCTATGTGCTTCTCCGTGTTATTATTTCGTGTTGTTATTCCATGCTATTATAGTAGCAAATTTATACCTTTTACCATGTGATCAGTGAAAGGACTTAGATTCACATTGGTACTAATATGTAGCCTCTGGCCATGTAGAGCATGTCTCGCAAGAGAATGACTTCTATTCTATGGCATTGGCAAAAGGTTTGATAGGGCTAAAGATATCTAGCCTCTGGCCATGTAGAGTATGTCTCGTAAGAGAATGAATTTTATTCTATGGCATTGGCAGAAAGTTAGAAAGGGCATGAAAACCTGAAGTCTACCAAAATGTTTAATTAGAAATTGTATGTCTTCTGTGCCATTTGGGCCAAAGCGTTATCGATGTATATCAAGTATGGAAATTGTTATGTCTCATTAGTTGTATATCTTCGAATCAAGTCATTGATTGAAATTGAAAGCTTATCACATGATTCACATATGTCTTTGTTGTTCCTCTTTGCTTCTGCCATAATGTTATATTTTATCTATTATTGAACTCACTATGCGTCACCGCTTACCCTCTCAATGCTTAACAATTGCAGGAGATAAGTAATCAGTATGGTTATATAATGTCTGAATATGTAGAATAGTTTTTACTATTACTTTTGTACTTCGGTTTATGTATGTATAAAATTACAATATCCTGGGTAGTTATATAAAATATTAAAACATAGTCAGTTTGTATCCAATCTTTTGGAATCACTTTGTCAATGTAAAATATTATTTTACAAATATGCATGTAGCATGTTTTGAAAAAGTAACTTGGAGTGTTTATGAAATGTTTCAATTATGAAAGTGTGGGTCTTTCAGTTGATATTATAGGTATTCTAATATAATGTCATATGTTACTTCATAACTTTATTTCATTAGATGATATAGTGTTTTATAACATTAAAGTCTAACTGTTTTTTAATACTTTTACATTTATGATGTAGTTTTATTGTCGACAGGTTTAGCTATGAATTTCAAATTTACAGAAAATTCAATACCAAAGAGTCGACGATAAAGGATTCAAATAAAGTTCTCAAACAAAGTAACATTATGATTCCAATGAGGACCATATGTGAGTTATTTAAGGTATTATGTTGATTATTTATCTTCTGGTATAAATTTAGTAAAAAAGTTTTTTCAATTTTGATATTCTACTTATTCTTATTAGTATAATCTAAGTTCAAATGTTATTGCATTATTTAATTGAAAGATGCAGTACAAATAGAGTGATATGGGTTTTGTTATCAAAATATTATGATTTTGTCTAAACTAGTTAATTTGAAACTTTTGGTGAAGTAATATGTAATATTCAGAGACCATTTCATATACTATGAAGTAATGTGTAATATTCTAATTTCAGACATTTTGATTGTGTTGGAAACAACGTTCTTTAAAAAAATTTGAAGTAATATGTAATATATTATTTTAGACATTCACTACTAGAAAAATAGTCTTTTACGCGCAAATGCGCGTCAAGAAAGCCCCTGTCATAAAGAGAGACGACACAATTTTGCGCGTCGTCTATAGACGACGCGCATTTACGACGCGGATTTCTGACACGCAATGCGTATCATGAAAACCCTGGTCAAAAAAGGTCATGTCATAAACGAAGATGACACACATTTTTGCGTATCGTAAATTTAAATGTTTTAAAACTATATATTTATATATTTCTTAATTTTTATATTAAATTAGCATTTAATGTATCATAATAGAAATAAAATACCATATAGAAAAAATACAATCCATTGCATAATATAAAATAAAATTTCATACTCAAAAAATAAAATAAATTGCACAAATTATAATATGTCGTACAAAGAATCATTCAAATGTTAAACAAAAATAACACATTGCTAACATGGGTTATACATTCCTATAAAACTAACAAATAATCATCCATGTCCAAAGTCGGATCTACCTTCCTAATTTGTATGTATAACAAAGACACATGTTTTTTGTTGATGGCAAAAGAAAAATGGGAATATTGGTTATTATATTTAAACCTTCCAGACTTTGAAATATTTTAATTGTGTTAATGGCAATGCACTTGTTTTTTGTTGTGTGAGACAAACATTAGTTGTATTCTATTTCACACCACCAGTTTGCATGAAATAATTAAAAAAAATGACACACCTGCAAAAAGAATGAAAATTGTCAATTAATATGTAATTTTTAACTTACTTTGTTTCTAATAACTTTAGTAAGGGTAAAATTCCATCTACTTTGAGTTTATTAAAACTTTCAGCTCTTAATTGCTCAAGACTTGTCTCATACAGAGAAATTTTAGGATTAAGAGGTCTTACTTCAGGGCCAAGGATGCCAACATAAACGGTTGTGTACTGTGGATTATTCTCAGGGGCATCACTATCACTTTTCTCTTTAGTATCCTTTGCAAAACAAAACTAAAAATATATATCAAAAAATGAAATTTTATATAGTTTTATTTTATAATTATGCCTAGAGTATTGCATACCTGAAGATCCATTTGTTAGCAATTAGCACCTGAGTTGCAACAACCATACAACCAACAACCGCCATTAACCCAAAATAAAGCTGCAAATTTGAAACAAAGACAATTAACACAAATGGTCGAAAAAGATGGAAAGAAACTGCAAAAAAGAATGAATGCAGGGGCTACCTTTTTGTATCATCATGTTTGGGAAGTGAATCCAAGTTCTCAATTAAGTGGCCTGCCAACGACAAGTATTAGCAAATGTTCAGCATAGTAAAAACTGCTTATTCATGCTGCTTGTTAACCAAAAACATAACATTGTGGTGCTTATGTATTGTGTATAGGGCTTTGAATCAGGCCAGATAAATACCCAATTCTTGTTGTTCAGGACCTCATGTTCACAAATTAACCAGCAGTCACAATCCATGATTTGAAATAGTGTGGTATAGCTTGAAAGGCCATTGTAACTGACAGCGATCATTGGTTTCTCGGTTGGATCGGGAGTGACCGTGAAAGGCGATAAGACATTTTCCATCTATTACAGGACAAATAAAGTAAGCATAAGCTTTGACCCAACATGAAACAAAGTCATATTTCAATTATTTGATACAGATCTATGAAAATGTATGTTTGGATTTAAGGAGCATAACCTTTACCTATCTATGAAGCCTATTCTTTGTGAAATCAATTTTAACTTGATGATCCCAAATTGGTCCCTAGTATCTCAAAACAAGCCCGGCCAATTCCCACAAGAACCCTGTACATAATATCAATGTTACCTCTCTTCCAAATAACAATGTACTTACATTTTTTATCCATAATTGACAACTTTCGTTTTTCACCTGTAATAACAACATACTTGGATTTTTTATCCATAGTTTTAACTTTTAACACTTGTAAGCTTTTTTAAGTTTCAAGCTCCATATTTCAAGTAGGTTGCTATTTTCTGCAATTTGATGAAATAACACTTATAAGACAGCCTTTTCTTGTTCATGATCAAATTTTCAAAAATAAAAATAAAAAACAGTTGTATTCATTGTTAATATAAGACTTTAGGTATAGAACATCTCAACTCCAAATATACAAAAAGAAAAAAAATGGCCTTTTCCGAATTAGAATGCAAACCTGAAAATCCCAAACCTTGAAATTTTTATGAGCAAGCTTCTTGCTACTACCTAGTTCCCATATCATGACTTCTCTAGTAGTTGTTTCAACTGTAATTATTTAAAGAGTCAGAAAAAAAATTGAGATAATAAATGCTTAACAGAATACAACTATATTTATTTAGCAGATGAAAACTAACCAAGAAGCAAAATTTGATCTAATAGATGGAAATTGATGCTTTTGACTACAGAAACCTGGTTTGGTGTCATCATCACAACTTTAGGTAAATCTTCAGATGAGTATCAGCTTTGACCATGACCTTTCACATCAAGAATGATTCAGCTGCTAACATCACATAGATGTGTAAAATGAGTCGATTTGGTAAAAGAGAATGCAAATTAAATAATCAAGAAATATAATATTGAAAGAGAGAAAGAAGCTTACCTCCTCAGATATTACTTCCGAGTTTGGTAATCAACAAATAACATTTAAATTGTCCTTCAAATTTAATCCCAAAAAATATTATTAAGAAAAAAACTTACATGATTTTAAAACATGAGGGCATAACTTGCCATTCCTCATCACCAAACCTTCATCAATCATGTTCATACCACTGTTGATATTGCTTTAAAAACCCACAACAGACATCACTGGTACAAAACAAAAAGCACAAATTGTAGACCTCTAACTGCACAAATTACACAAAAAAAGTATTAGTTGTAGTGGTTTGATTAGAATCGTTTTCATTGTACGGTGAACTTTAATCCCAGTTGAGATCAGAGGTAGAAGTGTATAGGCGACTGAATAACTTTCCAATAATCATCAATGGAAGTCTAGAACTCTTATTGATTATCGAAACTGTAATAAACTCTTTGAAGCCAAGAAAGCCTTGTCGTCTAGAATCTGCAATTGCACATACCTTAAGAAGTAGTATGAACAGGCGTAGAGAAATAGTTAGGACATATTGGGATTAAAAGATTATAAAAGCAGAAAGAGAACTATAAGCTAATTTTTGTGCCCTTATGAACACACTTAGAAATCAAATTAATGATCAAAACTTGAGGATGTAAAACCCATATACATGGTAATATAGATAAATGAATTCAACGCACTGTTCTTTCCAAGATCGGTTAAAAGAGGGGTTTATGTACAAGCTAGGGTTTATAAAAATCCACAGTTCCATCGTAGGTAAAAAGTTAGAGCATCAATAGAGATGAACATCGAAACCTACTTGAGATTTGGTCGAGATAAATTGAACATGACAAAGAAATTCAACGCATTGTTCTTCAAGGTCAAATAAATTGAGAAGACAGTCTGATTCACCTGTCGTTCAATGAAATGATTCAAACAGAAGCCCTAATTTTAAAAGATGATAGATATACTTAAAAAAGAGAGTCAACATGAGAAGTATCAAGAGGTTCACATTACCTTGGAGACAACTTGAGAAGTATTAATCAAAAGTTTCAAGATCTCTCTGCTATAATGGTTCAATCCCGCATTTTGATTCCGCCACAACCACCACAAGTAACCCTAGGAGTGAAATTAAAGAAACCGTGAAGATTTTAATGGATAGATGAACAGCGATTTTAGTGAAGAGATGAAGAGTTGGGGAGGGGACAAAGTCGATTTCTAATTGAAAAGAAAAATCTAATTGAATAGATAAACCTATTAAGGTAGCGGACAGGGAGGTGAGACGGGACGCAATCACAGGTGTGGTGGAAGAGTCACATTCGTAGTCATCAGTGTGATGGAGGAGTTTCACACCCAATTGAGAGTGAAACGATTCTGTTATAAGTATTAGCTTATCGTTGGTCGATTTGTAATGAGGAAGTCCTGATGTCGCCGGAGGAGAACTGACCAAAGGCGAAGCAAGGTGAATCGTCCAGTGTTTCAGAGCTAAGAGAGATGCGAGAGTGTTTTCGTTCTTGAAAAAAGCCCTAGCTAAAATTGTCACAACGATTTTGTGGAATTTAGTATTTGGTGATGTTTTGGGATTTTGTTGTGCGAGAAAAGAGGAATGGTTATGATATTAGGGTTTTTTGGGTATTGATCAATGAGAGGAAAGAACGGTGGAAATAATGTAGAGGATAAAATGGCGGCCTTTCAAACTTTTGGGATTTTCATTTCTCCCCAAGCTGCTAACGAAGAAAACGCGCGTTCATTAAATAAAATATAAAGCGACACCTCTACACGACACTCATTTTAACATAGGTGCCCTCCGTGTTTTTAATTTTTTTTATTGGACACTAATTTTAGGGCACGCTAGAATACGTGTCCTCTATCCTTCATTTTTCTAAAAAACGGACATTATTTCTAGGACATACAAAAATGCGTATCGTAAATCACTGTGTGTCATTGTTTGCGTGTCATTAAAGTGCAGTTTTCTAGTAGTGATTTTAATTTTTTTGAAGCATCTTGTTTTGAATATTTTTGTTAAGTAATGTGTAATATATGATTTTAGACAAAATGAATTTAGTTGGAAACAACATTTTTTTAAATTTATTGTTTATATCCTAGTTTATTGTTTTAACAAAAGTATGGTTTATTTTTTGATGCAGATGAGATGACAAAATTACCAAATCAAGGGAAAATGAGTTTTTTATCCTAAAGAAAAGAATGTATGACAAGGTCTATAAAAAACTGTAGTTCATGGTACCTTATCAGATAGCTCTTCAACTGATCAAATACATGACACAAAATATGAACAAATATATACGACAATATAGTTGTAATTTTAGAATATAAGATGTATAAATTTAACATTCAATTGTGTTATGTATTTTAAAGAATAATAGATCTAATGTTATAGAATTATACCTAATTAAATTTAGGCTTGTTTAATACTCACTGATATGTTATTATTCTGGTTATTCTAACTATTTAAAATATAATATTGTGTTGAAATTTAACATTCTGAAACTATGTGTAATATTCTGATATTAAAGTGTAATATTCCAATATTTTTAATGTGTAAAATGAAATTATATTATGTAACATTCTAATATTATAAATTAGTATTTAACAACTTGATATTATATACATTTTGATTTGGCGAGTCAGATGTTCCTTCTTTTTTTAGATGTTCTTTTGTCATAAACTACTTACTTTAATCATTGTATTCAAGTAATGTATGATATTATAATAGTATTTGACATATATGAAGTAATATGAAATATTATGAAATTATGTGTCATGTTATCACTTTAGACATTTTGATTTTGTTGGAAACAAATTACTTCGAATATTTTTGTTAAATAATATGCAATATATGATCTTAGACATTTTTCTTTTGTTGGAAACAGCTTGTTTTGAACCTTTTTGTTAAGTGCTGAGAAAGTACTTCAGTAACAATGAAGTAATGTGAAATATTCTGAAATTATATGTCATGTTCTGATTTTAGAATATCCAATATTCTACAATTAAAAATTAATGTTATAAGAATGTTATTCGTTTAATGATCAATGTGTTGTATATTAAGGTATACTTTTCATAATATTGTTGAATTTTGAATATCTACATTAAATTTGATTATCCCGATGAATTGAATATAATGACATTATTATGTAATATTTTCAACATAGATTATGTAATGTTAGAATTAACTTATAATGTAATATGTAATATTATGATATTATTATGTAATATTTCAACTTACAACTTATATTGTTAAACCAAAAAAATTTATAGATAACAAAATTTTATGATGTTATTAAGTAATATTCGGGGCACCATTCCCTTTAACTGTGAAGAAAACCAAAATAACAAATATTTCAAACCAGTGAAAAACATATAACTTTATAGAATCAAATGAATATTTTTTTAGGATGAATATCAAATTTGTCGCTGAAAGTAGAAATGTATTCTATAAACCTGATAGATTAAAAACACATATTAAGGTTTTAACATATAAGATCAGCAAGAATTTGCCAAATATACAATTTCTAGAGTTATAAGAATATCTAGAATTATTTACAAGAAATCAAAATAATTTATAGAAACAATTTTTCTGACATTAATGTGTAATATTATGAAATTATGTTATAAAGTGTAATATTCTAATATAAGATGTTATATTCAAATCCAGGCCACCCTTTCCTTCAACCATGTAGGAAACCAAAATAACAAATTTTCAAAATAGAAAGAACCACATAAGTTTAAAGAATGAAATGAGTGGTTATAGGATAAATATCAAATATTTATCTAAAAGTTGAAATGTATTCTAAAAATCTAGTAGTTTAAAACCACATTACAATCTTGTACCATTAAAAATCTATCGCGGTGTTACAAGGTGTAATATTCTAATACAATGTGTAATATTCTAGTTCGGGTCAGTCTTCCCTTCAACTATGTAGGAAACCAAAATAACAAGTTTTTCAAACCAATGAGAACCACATAGGTTTATAGGATGAAATGAATATCTTTAGGATAAATACTCAATTCATTGTTAAATGTTTAAAATGTATTCTAGAAACCTGATACCTTGAAAACAACATTTCATGTTTGTACCGTAAAATCTGTCAAAAATTATTTTGTTAGATAAATGGAGGAATGATGAATTTCAAAAAGGGTCTACAAAATTATAGTCAAATAACATTATACCAAAAGCCTAAAAAAATCTATCACATGCTTGTAAGATCTATTAAATATTCAATCATCTCAGCACTTGTTAAAAACTTCTAATTTGAAATATTCAAGTAGGAATTCATTAGCTAAAATTACCTGCAAAAAAATGAAACAAATATAAGAATGAAGTACGGTTTCTACAAATATTTCAAATTGAAGTCAACATGCTATGGTATTGTAATTAATGAAACAGCATAATAATGTAGTATGTAATGTAATTGATCATAAAACACATAATGCAAACATTTCTAAGAAAAATACTTTGATCCAATGATCGTTTCTTGAGTACAACCAGTTACTACACATCAATAAGAGCAGACAATATTGTTCAAAGAGACATCTCTAACCTTTTGTGTTCAAAAAAACCTTTTTTGACACTATTATAGTAATTATCATATTCTAGAAACATATATATGAGAAGCCAATGTTTTCTTTTGTACAACCCTTTTTCTGCAAGCTAAGAAGAAGATATCCGAACCATACTATGTTGAATAAACCTCCAACATTATGTGTTTGAAGAAGTAAAAAAAAATTAATAAAACTGTGGTAAATTTAATAAAAGTATCATCATTGCATTATTTTTCACTAATTGTGACTAATATTTTAGAAATATACTCATATTCTTAAAGAATAATTTAGTCATGAGAAAGGGTGATACATCTAACTCTTTTTTCATTCAGGACTTTCATCAAACAGGTAGAATGCATGTATAGTTTAAGTGAATTTGTTGAATAACAGTAATTACTTTTTACATACCTTGTCAATTTTACAAAACACATTGCTTGAAAAGTGTTGAAATCAAAACATAAAAGTGTTCAAAGTCAAACCTTGACAAATTGTAAAAACCAAATATCTGATAAATGAAATCGAATCTTGAAAGTGCTCAAAATAGATCTAAAACAGCTAAACAAATGTGATTTGATGAAGAATTGTTGAAATTGAAGATCAAGGAAGAAAAACTAACCCTTTTTGTTGAAATGGGTGATCATGGTGCTAAAAATCGATTAGATTTTGATGGTGATATATGTGATTTGGTGAAGTATAATTTTGAAAATAACCTCTATCTGATGATCACCCCCAGATGTCGATGGATGAATATCAACCCCAATCAATCCGATTATCAACTACAGATGTAGAAGAGTGAAGAAGATGAACTCGAAAAACACAAAAATCATGAATTTAGAAGCTATGATGTAGATAGGATACTATCATTCTTCGATCAATCAATCTGAAAAATCAGAGGATGATATGGTTGAAATAAGTGAAGATTTAAGGAGATTGAAGATCGATTACATGAGAAGATTAAGGAATGTTGATCACATATGAGCGATAATCTTGGTAGAAGAATCGAAGTAGATGAAAATGTTCTTGAAGATGACGTGAAAACGATGCTAATTGTGTATCAGATATGGTAGTGATGTTATATTTAAATTAGTGACTAATTTGCCCCTAATTAACTAATCAGTTAGATTAATTAGTGTTAATTTGTTTCTTTTTTAAGACACAATATCAAATTTGATGAAAGACTAAGATTTGTTCCTCATGTTTCACAAAATATAGGCGGTCTCAAATGAACCTCTACCTCTCTCTCTCTCTCTCTCTCTCTCTCTCTCTCTCTCTCTCTATATATATATATATATATATATATATATATATATATATATATAGAGAGAGAGAGAGAGAGAGAGAAAGTTATAGAAATGGTCCTTATGGTTTGGGGTAATTTGCGCGTTTGGTCCCTCACTTATTTTTTAACTCGAAAAGTCCCTACTGTTTGTTTTTGTTACGCCATTGGTCCCTACTGTTTGTTTTTGTTACACCCTTGGTCGGTTGGTCCCTATCTTAACTAAAAATATTATTATTTAAATAGGGAAAAGTTATGGGGTAGGTAAGGTAAGGTGAGGGTGATGAGGTTGGTGGTGTGTTTATTTAAATAAATTAAAAAATCAATAGCAAAATAGTTTTTTTAGGTAAGACAGGGACCAAACGCGTAACAAAAACAAATAATAGGGACCTTCCGAGCTAAAAAAACAAGTTGGGACCAAACGCGTAAATTATCTTAAACCATAGGTACCATTCGTGTAATTTACTCATATATATATTATTTCGACAAAACTGTAAAATTGGTCCTTGTGGTTTGCAAAAAATTTTGGATGGAGTCCAAAAAGTTTTTAGGTTGCATGGAAGGTCCAAAATCAAGAATTTTCTTTGGTTTTGGTCCTTGAAAAATTAAAATGACTATTTTGCCCTTATTATTTATTTTTCACGTTTTCTTTATTTGTTTTAATTGTTTTATTATTAAAAAGAAAGCAAAAGAAAAGAAAAATAGGACGGGTCTACCCCCACCTGATCTCTCTCTCTCTCTCTCTCTCTCTCTCTCTCTCTCTCTCTCTCTCTCTCTCTCTCTCTCTCTCACACACACACACACACACATGACCTTTTTTATTCATATTGTCTTCTCCACCCTTCATCTTCAACCCATCTTGTTGTATCTTACACAAATCAAAGACACAACATCACAAATACTTCACTCCGTGAAGAATTTTCAATCTGTTCACCTTACGCTTCTTCCCTTCGTGTTTCTTCACCTCGAGTTTCTTCTCTAAGATCGACTAAGATCAAATCGGTGATTCCAGCTCTGATTTAGAGCCCAAGTCGTAACCCTGGCCCTTGCCCAAGTCCAATAGGATCAACACAGAAGAAATCGGTCGTTAATAGATGGTTATCGGTGTCCGAAGCAGCTTCCGATCGTAGGGTATCGGGGTTGTCTAGAATGGGTCCAGGTTCTCATTGAAGGTTAGTGTTAAAACTGTAAAATTGTAAAGTTTTTTTTGAGAGAGTCATGTTCTTATCACCGTTGACCCGGGCAGTTCACGCACCCCCCCATCATATCGTCTCCACCACCACGTCTTTTCGAATCCAAAGAAGAATACCACCATAGTTTGGGCTTAACTGCCATGGATATTTTAAATTTAGGGCTTATAAATTTAAGATTCAAACAGGGGAGGGTGGGTTTTGTTTTTTTGAGTTGCAACTGCTTTTCAATCGACCCAGATGAAGAAATTTGAAACTTCAGAAGAAATTATTTGATATAATGGTAGTGAATTTCAGTTCTTGTTTCAAATTAAACTAACCTAAATCGGACTATGAGATTGATCGGACAAAATGGAAGGAAGTGAACCAGAGTTGAGGAAGACGAACTGATGTGTGTGTGTGTGTGTGTGAGAGAGAGAGAGAGAGAGAGATATATCGTGTGGGGTGGACCTGGCTTTTATTTTTCTTTTCTTTTGCTTTTTTTTTAATTATAAAACAAATAAAGAAAATATGAAAAATAAATAATAAAGACAAAATAGTCCTTTCAAATTTTCAACCAAAGGAAATTCTTGATTTTGGATCTTTCATATTCAAACTGAAAACTTTTTGGACCTATCCAAAAATTTTTGCAAACATATGTACCAATTTTGCAGTTTTGTCTGTTATTTAACTATTTTGTATGAAAAAACCTCAAGCTGTTGCTCCGCGTTTCTTTCATTCACTTCTCACTTTCTCAGCCAGGACAGCAGGCAGCAGCGCATCACTTGGGCAATTCAGCTTCGCTCTCACCTTTCATCCCTTCGTTATCGATTGAACCTTCCCGTTCGTTCGGGAACGCCTGTTATTTTTTGGTATATTTCAGCTGGTAGAAATTCATATTGCCCGTGTCTCACATAATCCGAATTTCCTTTTTAGTCATAGATGGGTGTTATGTTTTCTTTTTAATTTAGTATTTTCTATTCATTGTCAAGTTCGAAATTGAAATACCCATATACTTAAATGGGTGATTATAAGTTTAATACTTGATCAATTTTCAGTATGCAGGCAAGGTGTTTGATAAAATGTCTCAAATGGTTCACGTTCATGAAATTGCTTTACACATTGTTCGTTAATTTTCAATCAACAGCGTGTAAATCTTATATTGATGCCAACAATAAACTGGTTGGAGATTTGGATTACATTTAAAGAACGTGCTCAAATTTTGATAAACTGCCTTTTCAAATCATGCATAAATTGTACAAAATCTATATTTAACATTGATGCCTAGTATTTTTAAATTCTACAGTTAACCATTTTGTGGCAAACTTACACAATGGCAAAGAGACTTCTTGGATCCCAGCTATTCGTGAGCAGTAATCTCTCCTTCTTTTCCATTTTCCAGACACTATTTTTCCCCTTTTCTCTTTGAGTAAATTAAAGATTATGTTATTGTTATGTAGGATTGTCATTTTACACTACACATAAGGACTTGAAGAGGTTGTTTTCACCTTTTGGTGCAATCACTGAAGGTATATGTTAATTTTTAGTTATTCTTTTTGGTAATTCAAAGTCATTTTTATATCAAGATTGTTTGAATTTTATTGAATCAATGTTGCAGCTAGACTTGTTGTGGATTCAAGAACTCAAAGGCCTAAAGGGTTTGGTTTTGTTTCATTTGAATCAGATGTTGATGCCCAAAATGCAATGAAAGCCATGAATGGGAAGGTAATTTGACTATTTTGATTCTATCTTTAAAGGATACCTATATTTTTTTTGGGTGTGTGAAAAAATTGAATGCTCAAAAAAAAATCTTGTTTGAATTGAAGTAATTCACAAGCCTAAAACCATCTTCTTGTTAATACCCTTGTGACGCTTCATCAGTATTTCTATCTTTCTTGTTTTAGATGGCCAATTTAGCTATACATTTTCTAAAATATCAATTGAAGAAACCTGTAAAATAGATTTAAAGTTGTGGTAATGCAATTGGGTTCTTGAACTAATTAGTTTTTCATACTTAATGTGCAGATTGTGAATGGTGGAATTATTTTTGTTGAGGTTGCCAAGACTCAAACGCCCCAAGATGATAATGACACTCTTAGATAATTATTATACAAAGGATTATCTGATGAGCATTGTTGTTCTATAATTAACAGTTGTATACCTGTTATAATCTGAATTTTAGTATATCTGAAAGATATGTATATTTATTCCATATTCTTAATAGTTTAAGGTATTCGGTTTTATATAGCCTCGTTTGATCAAAAGCATAACCCTTTCGAATTAAAATAAATGATGCTATAGTTATATGGGTAGATTTCTTGGGTAAAGATAAAACATGATTAAATTTGTTATGCAGGTTTTATAGATACAAAATAATAGTTGGTGAATCAGTTTAAAAATGTTATATGGGTTTTTTCAATACAAAATGATGAACCAATAAAATGGTCAAATTTTGTTCGTTTGGGTTTCGTCTGTACAATATGATTTGTTATTGGGAAGGATTATAAAATTTAAAATTTAAAAATAAATAAATAAACATTATATAGTTTTTGAACGAAATAATTCAAATCATAACAAAGCCCCTACATGTACCAATTAAATCATCCATACATTGCATACTAAAAGCATGACACTTGCATAAAATTAAATCTCCATATCAAATGACGTTTTTACCCCTCAAACTGTCAGCATAGAAGGCCAAGGGTAAAAGGAGTCTTCTGTTTCTTTTCCTTTAAAATCCGTGCAAATGTGAGCGGATACACTTTGTGCTTATTTCTTTCTTCCTTAACATGTAAAACTAAACATTACACAGCAACTTCACCTGAAGAAATGGTGAAATTTTCGTTTGATATTCGAGCACAAAAATATTTTGTATTGAATATTCAATTAAATTTAGGTAACAAAGATTCATGGAAGTAAGAAAGCAGTTACTTTTGCTTGACGTTGAGACTGATATTAGTTCATATTAAATAAATCCAAAGAATAATCACTCTTTCCAAACATCTACAACACCAAGTAATAATAAAATGCAATTGCTAAATTGCTATAATATCACATTAACAACACTCAATAATTAATAAGTTAACATACAACTCAAAAAAAAACCAAAATAAAGAGGACATGTTGAGTGGAAATTTGCTCCATAATACTAGTTTGCACATATGCAACACCTATAACAAAGAACACTACAACAATTCAATATATAAATAGAAGACACTCCAACTGTAACAACAAAATAAACATCATAAATGACGTCAAATAAAGGAAAACGTAACAAATATCTAAAAAGTGCATTTAATGATTCGCGAAACTGGGCAGAAGAGTCTGGACATCTGTTTATTTGATTCAGCTCATTTAAGTTATTGAAGTTACACATTAATGTAAGAAATAGTAGAATAACAGAAATAAACAAACAAAGTTGAGAATAGAAACAAGTGGTTTCTTCCATTGATAAACAGAGAGGTGGTAACATACGATCGATAGTCTAAACAAACGGAATGGTTAGAATACTAAACTCCATATGTAATTTAACGACAAATACACACACAGATGAACAACAACCAAACTACCATAGCCTATTCAGCTTTCTTTGGAGTTTTAGCTGCTTTCTTTGGTGACTTTGCAGCCTTCGATGGTGATTTAGGCTCTGTTGTAGCAGACTTCTTGGGCAATAGAACAGCGTGGATGTTTGGAAGAACACCACCATGAGCAATAGTCACTCCACCCAAAAGTTTTCCAAGTTCATCATCGTTCCTGATGGCCAAAAGAACATGTCTTGGGATGATTCTGGTCTTCTTGTTGTCCCTCGCGGCGTTTCCTGCCAACTCCAACACCTACAATCGAACAAAGAGCATGATTAGATATGGAATGTATAATCGAAAAGTATTGAACAGGATATCTCGATTCAGCGCCGTATTTGGAATATAATGTTATAGAACTAGGTCTAATTCTTCAAATCAATCAAAATACTAACTCTTGTTTTGATTTCCATTTCGTATAATACAAACTTTCTGAAAATACATATACACCCCCAAATTGCAAGTTTATACATTGAAACCCTAAAATCATTTTTGTTTCCTTGAAGTGATCGAATCTATAATTAACTACATGAATGAATTGATAAAGATAATAAAGAAGCAAACTTACTTCAGCGGCAAGGTATTCAAGAACAGCGGCGAGGTAGACCGGAGCACCGGTTCCAACACGTTTAGCATAGCGTCCGACCTTAAGGTAACGCCCAATTCTACCAACGGGAAACTGGAGACCAGCTTTGACGGATCGAGTAACAGACTTCTTCCTTGGGCCACCGCCCTTCCTTCCTCCGGCACCCTTCTTAGCTTTTCCGGTGGTTTCCATTTCTCTTTTTGGCTTAGAAGACAAGTGATTTATGGGTATGAAAACAAGTGATTGATGATAACATTCGCCACCGATGAGTTGTTTATATAGCGAGGATTATTTGGGGAGGATCAGGACCGTGAACTGGGCTTGTTTTTGGCCGCTGGATTGGTATTTAATCTAACGGTCTTCGTTTATTCATCACCGATCCGTGTGAAGTGGATCCACCAATTAAAATGCTCCGATGAATTTTGAATTTGGGTTACTTTTTGAGATTATTTTCGGTTTCCCGCCTTGCATGTTTTCTTTTCATGGTTTTTAAAGAAAAATTTTGAATCCTCGTGCTGTTAGGAACCGTCCTTGGGCCAAGTTTAAATTTGATTCATTTCGTTGATATGAATCCGCAAACACATTCATTTCATTAATACTTACAAATATTGAACATATAGATAAAACAATATTGTTTAAAACATTAAAAACATTTATAAGATTCTATTTTATATTGTTTATTCTTTTGGTCTATTTTATATTGTTTGTGCTTTTGGTCCGTAATTATAAATAATTGTTATAAGGTTTATTTTATATTGTTTATGCTTTTGGTCTGTATCGGCACATGACATCTCGAAATTTTGTTTTTTTAATGAAAATACATTTCTTTAAATAAATGTTTTGATAAATTCTTATCACATTTTGTTTTAGGAACAAATTTTGCAGCAATTTTCTTTAAATGATTACTCTTATTTTAAAACAAAGCATAAACAAATTGGTCTTTTGTAGCCGTGAAAATGAGGGTGTCACAGTTGGTATCAGAGCATTAGTTTAAGCGAGCTAAGAATTTGTAGGATTTATAGACTTAAACTTAGAATACTAAGCGATGATTGTGAGATGAGTGTCTACCGTATTTTAAGACACGAGCACTATTATATTTTAGGAAAGATACCTAAAATGTTTTTATGTGTTAAATGCTATATGTTTGCCATATATGAAATTGTTTGTCCGGATCTATGGTCTGTTGGCGACCAGATCTGGAAACCTTATGTGTTTAGGATTCTAAGCGTACGACTACGATATTAGAACTAGTGTTAAATGTTTCAAAGTGATAAGGATGATTTGAATATTTACCGTGAATGAGTATCTAAAATCACCTTATTCGGTGTATAGATCAAAAAATGGCAAGAATCAGGAGTGGAGCTAGAAATGTGAACGAAAACAGGAATCAACCACTTGTGGTTGAGCAAGTAGTTGTGGTAGCAGCAATACCTGAGCCAATAACAATGGTTGGGGTACAAGCGATGATTCAAATGATGTTGGATTGTCAGATGGATGAAACTAAACGTATGTTTCAGCAGAATCGTGAAGAACTTTCAATACAAGTTGAATAGCCCGAAGTGAATGGAGGGCAGTCAGAAAGATGACTTCGTATGAGGAAGTTATGATTTTTCGAAGTTTCGACTTTGCGGTATGCAACCCAAAGTTCGAATATGAGATCGAGTGGTTTCTAGTCGAAACAATCTAAACGATAATCGAAGATCTCGTCGATAGTAGTCCAACGGGAAAAAGAAAGACGAAAACGAACGTTAGATGAAGGAGTTGTGAATTTCTAACGGAGTTTTCCTGTCCCGGCCTACTAAAAATAATATAATAAAATTTAAATTCAAAATTAGCCGATGGAGTCTAAACGAGAGTTATAGAGCATAATCTCACCTTCGCGTGGATATAAAGAACGTCAAAAACAGAGCTCGTATGTGAAAGATATGAATTTCTAAAGTTCGAGGCACGCACACCGAGGAGGGAACGCCCCGCGTTCGGAGCCCAGAGCATGTCCCATCGCATGTCAAGTCTGAAGTTCGTAAGCCATGATGCACGGCGGAACGCGCTGCGTTCGGAGGCCACCCTCACCCTATAAATAGAATGTGAGACGAGCTGAATTTGTTTGCTAATTTCTTTCCTTTCACCCCTAAACTTTCTTTTACTTGGCAAGTTATACCCCCGAAGCCCCGATATCATCCCAAAGCTCCAAATATCCCGAAAAAAATAGTTTTCGAGCCGAAACTTTGTCCGCGAGAAGCCCGGTTTTGGAGAAAACATCTCGGTTTCATCGGAAACGATTGTTTTAAGAAACGAGCTAATGTCCGATAATCATCTTATCAAGTGAGTGTGTAGTTACTTTCTTTTAACACACACACACACACACACACACATATATATATATATATATATATATATATATATAAAGTATTTGCTATGAAATACGTGTAGAGGGTCTTATATCATATCGAAGCAGGGGTGTCTTGGCCGCCTAAAGGCCTCACTAAAGGTACCTACAGTACAAGATAGTTTCATAGGGAATGCCACATAGGGCATAGATAGGAAAAAAAAACAATTCCTTTTTAACATGAAATGAAGTAAGGCATCTACTACTGGCGGCGGTCATTTTTTTTTCTTGTGATCTCTCAGTTCAGCTAGCTGCCGCTCCATATCAAGCACGTGCCTTTCATACACCCTCCGGCGTACTCGGAGTTTTATGACATCGGTTCGTGTTTCAGCCAGTGCTTGCAGCAAGGTTTCATAGTCTTCCTCAGACTTTTCACGAGTGTGCTCAAGGCGATTGATACGGATTGTATGTATTCTTGCATTTGCATCAACCTCTGCGATACTATGGAGAGTTGTTCTGCCCTGAATCTCGTCTCGGGCAACTCTACGGACCAGGATTGGAAAAATTCTATCTGTTGGGGTTCCTTCGTTTATGTTGTAGAAGCTTCGAACGACATAGGTTGATCTTGCTCTTCGCTCCAGATTTCCAAGCACTCTACCCAAGGAGGCATCGGGCCTTGAAAAGCCGGTCGAGGATTGGGATTGGGAACACGGGTCATCAAGGATAGGTTCACCATTTCAGGTTCGGAGTCGGAACCGTCAGCAAGGCCTTCAGCTTGGTGACCATCCACAGGGATTGGGTGATCATTCACTGGCTCCTCTCCGAGCCATTCAGTATTGTTGGGGTTAGGGTAGTACGGGTCGTCGTGGGGATGAAATCCAGCCATGATATCTTCGCGAGAAATGGGGATATAAGAAATAACTAAGTAGATGTACTAATTAGATAATTATAAGATGATCTTTATCAGGTACTTCAATACATTGTTTAGTACATACTAGTCATATGTATTTGGGACAGGATAAACCTTCGAATAAGCGATCCTAACTCTAAATCCCCAATCCAACAAGAACAGGAAGTAAAGCAAAGATCCACAGATTCTAAGTCTATGACGTCCTGGATACATATAATTTTAATGAATCAACTAAGCAATTATTGACCTATTGATAAAAATCTATTTAGTTCTCAGATAAGTAATTATAATAACACCAAATACCCCTATGGTATTTCATTGTGGCAGTGTTGGTAAGTTTTTAGACTTATTGCCATATCACAACCATTCTTGGGCATGTGCTAATCACTCCTCGGACGGGCATAGTTGATCAGGCTATGCCAATCCCAAGACTGACCATACATCCCCGAGCTTACCTGTGATATCCAACAATCATTACTTTTGTTTTGTTCTAGAACGACGTGACCATAGTATGTATGCATGCGTGTATACTTTTAATAAGAAATTACTTATTTCTAAAAGTATAGTTGTTTTGAAAACATAAAATCAGAGACTCTAGTCCCAATGCATTTATAGTTTGTATATCTTATGTGGTTCGATATACTGAGTTCACTATAAACAATGCTCTGATACCAATCTGTCACACCCCCAAACCAAGGATGGCGGAAACGTCCGGGGGTGGAGGACTTCATGTAGGGTATCACAACAACGAGTATAACAGTGCTCAAAGTAAATACAACCATCATAAATATAATTGAAAAAGTTACACCAAAGTATATGTTTACATGATTCGAATCAATTACATTATGAATCAAAATGAACTGTTTGACGATTTATCGTCCCATCCTCAAAACGTTGTTGATTTCCTGTTTTCACTGAACTCCTGAGAATACAAGTAGTTTTGAAAAGTGTCAACACAAAGGTTGGTGAGTTCATAAGTTTTTGTATATAGTTCTGAAAAAGCTCGTCATGTAATTGTATAGTTGTTCCAGAAAAATCCGATATTTTCCTTAAAATGAATAATGTAGTCTTGTATCCAAAGACGGAAATGTATGAGTAATCTTCCTTATTTGCAGAAAATAATGTGTGTTTATTTCAATACAAACGCGTACGATATTAGTGAAACTCTCGTAAATTCTTAAGTTTGTTAATACTTTCTGTGAGCTATTATAACCATACTATGACCTAGGTGGCCTGAATACGACGTTCTTCGGGCGTCGTAGAACTGAAATGACACTTGTCACCACAGACCTGCCGGTCTAGCTGTTGCGAGCAGCTCTGGTGTGGGTTGTCAAGCCCAATATAGATCTACATACAACTATCACGCTCTCCTTCCAGGAGACTCTGGTTACAATACAGGACTTATGATTTATGTGAAGAGGATGTCTATTATAACCATACTATGACCTAGGTGGCCTGAATACGACGTTCTTCGGGCGTCGTAGAACTGAAATGACACTTGTCACCACAGACCTGCCGGTCTAGCTGTTGCGAGCAGCTCTGGTGTGGGTTGTCAAGCCCAATATAGATCTATATACAACTATCACGCTCTCCTTCCAGGAGACTCTGGTTACAATACAGGACTTATGATTTATGTGAAGAGGATGTCTCACAAAGTTATTAACGAATTTACACTTAATCATAATGAAAGTTTCCTTTTTGTAATGTATGCATTTTGAAATCCATCGTAAACTATACCTATTATAGCTTATCAAAACGAAGGTAGTAACAGTAAAGTACGTAATTTTTACTTAACATAGTTTATTTAATGTTTGTGTGTAATGGGTATACTTCAATAATAACGCTTTGTGTAATCTATGCTTTATCTAGTAAAAATCCATTTGTTAATAGGTTTATGTCTAGATACTAACACAAGAATGTCGTATATTGCAAATATACATGAACACGTAATAATATACACCTTGCTCAACATGTTACAAGGTGTTATGAAAATTATATGATGTTAACTAAATTAGACCTTCCTGCACTGTTTTAGAAAAGCCATAGAAAAATCATACGAAGTCGAAAACTAAATCCGTAAATTCTGAGAGTTCCCAAAATGTGTCTAGTTTACTCATAATTTTTATCATGATTTTTAATGACCTCCAACTTGGGTGAAAAAGTCCATAATCACAGACTGGTCCGGATTGGTGCTTGGAATGATAGGCAGTTTTGTAAAAATCACCATAAATTGTAGAAAAATCGTATGGAGATGTGCAAGTAGTCATTTTAAAGCTAAGAAGTGGAACTATATGCACCTAAAACAGTTTTGAAAACAAAAATGTTTAAGATGTCCAAAACAGTCTGTGAATGGAGTTGAACTTTTCTGATGAAAGCTGTTAGAAAAATGTAGTTATGTTCTTAATGTTTTAACTTGTATTCCCCCCCCCCCCCCCCCCCCCCCCTAAAAACTTGAGAAAACATGAAAATGTAGGGGTATGGACTCACCTTAAGTGATTTCAGTAGGTAAGTGTTGAAGAAGAGAAGTGTTCCACCCAAGAACACTTGAAGAATCACTTGAAGATTCGAAGCTCTAACACAAATATAATGGAGTTTGTGTAAGATATCCATGATTTGAGTGGAAATAATTGAGATAATCATAAAGGGAATGGATTATGCTTACCAAATGTGGAGGAAAAACTCAAGATCAGCCCTTGAATCTCGAATTTCTAGAGAGAGAAAGTGAGAGAGAAAAGAGTTTGATCTTGTTGTGAAATGAGAGCAAATGAGAGAAAATGAGGAGAGAGGATGAATATCCAGCTCTCAAAAACGTGGGAAGGAGTGATGATTGAGTGGAAAGGACATTGATGTGACCTAGGTAAGGTGGGGAGGTATGGCTGGTCATAGAGTGGGTGTGGGAGTGGTTGCTTGTGTCATAAAGTAAAGCAAAGTCAACACTCCACCTATTTGTACTTTTACCCACTTGCTTTTATTATTTAAATAGAGATTTTTATGAATTTATGATTAAATTGTGAATATTTAGGGTTTATTATGTTAAAATATGATTTTGGGTGAAAACCCCGCGTTAAAATAATTAAAAACGGGCTTAAAACGCAAATTTGGTTGAAAACCGGGAGAAAAAGGCTTCACAGCGAGGCCTCTCGGTCCTAGGCCGAGGTTCGGTCCCTAGGCCGAGGTTCGGTCAGGAGAATGCTGATTCGGAGGCGAGAGGCGCGAGCCAGAGGCGAGAAGCGAAGGGACGAGGGTTCGGTCCGAAGGCTAGGTCCGAAGGCTCGGTCCGAAGTCAGAAGGGAAGCTTCGGTCCTCGGTCTGGAGATAAGAGGCTAGAATGTCAAAACTGAACGAACTGTAGTGAACAGTAATGAACAGTACCTTCGGTTCGGTTAGTGAACAGTACCTTCGGTTCGGATCAGCAGCCTTCTTCATCAGGAGGGTTCGGTTCCTAAGAGGGGTTTCGGTTCCTAAGAGGAGTTTCGGTTCCTAAGAGGGGTTTCGGTTCATAAGGTCCGTTTTTCGCGTAGACTTCCGTTTTTGGGCTGATTTCGCCAAATTCGAGGGTCGGGATGCCCCGAGTGATTATAGAAAGTTGGGAGAGATTTCGAGAGAGATTTGAGAGAGATTCCACATACTCAGAGAGATTTGGGAGAGATTTGACATACTTGGGGAGATTTCACATACAAAGAGATATTTGGAAGAGATTTCACATTCTTAGAGAGATTTGGGAGAGATTCGACATTCTTGGAGAGATTTCACATACAGAGAGATATGTGGGAGAGATTTCTCATACTTAGAGAGATTTGGGAGAGATTTGACATTCTTGGAGAGATTTCACATACAAAGAGATATTCGGAAGAGATTTCACATTCTTAGAGAGTTTTGGGAGAGATTTGACATTCTTGGAGAGATTTCTCATTCAGAGAGAGATTTGGGAGAGATTTGACATTCTTGGAGAGGTTTCTCATACAAAGAGATATGTGGGAGAGATTTCACATACTTAGAGAGATTTGGGAGAGATTTGACATTCTTGGAGAGATTTCTCATTCAAAGAGAGATTTGGGAGAGATTTCACATACTTAGAGAGATTTGGGAGAGATTTCTCGTAGAGAGAGATAAAGTGAAAATGATTGAGAGAGGTTTCATTGGTGACCTTTTTGAGTGTCCGGCTACGCACTGCAAGGTCCGTAAACCCCGTTAAGCCTTGTTTAAGGATCTTGCATACTCCCGATGAGTATGTAACATTGTTTTATCGGTTTGGCTCTCCACGTACCACCGTTTTAGGTTAAGGAGATCTAGGTGAACGCACTTTTCGACTTATGATCTCTCATTAGAATAGAGAGTTGTTTTGAAAGTACATAACATAAACTCTAGTACTCACGGCAAATTGAGTTGACCGGTTTGACTTGTTGACTTTAGTTGACTTCGACTTGACCGAAAATTGACGGTTGTCACAAATGGACTTTGTGTCGATTCCTTAGTTCAATCCTTAGAAACGAATGAAGGAAGGATAGTCGATTCTTAGGGTAAACCAGCCTCTTTCCTCAATAGTCATCATGTCTAGTCACCAGTGTGAAGGCAACCCAAAAGGACCATGCTCACAATCGGGTCAAGTACATACCAAAATAGTTATGGACTTAGACACTAATCCAACAACCCTAACCTTGTTTGAGTGTTCTTGAGCCATTTTTGTGTGCTTGTGGTGATTGTGAAGCTTGTGAAGGAATAAGGAGCTTGGAAGTTCGAGTAGAAGCTAGTAGATCCAGAGGTTGTGCCCCATTTACAACTCATTTGAGGTATAAAGCTGAAACCTTGACCATCTATCTCTTATATCTCCAATTAGAGTTCATTTCTACCTTTTCTAAGCCTTAAGGGTGCCATACTCGAAATTTTGTGGTTCATTGAGGGTATAGTTTCAGATCTGGAACCATTGGGGGTTCTTATGGCATAAAGGTGCCAACTTTATTGCCATAAGCACCCCATGCATCTTGTAGACTTCATTATAGAGCCATTTGGGCCAAATACCTCATTCATGGACGTCAAGATTGGAACTTTACGTATAATATGGACCCTAGAAGGTCAGATCTATGATTTGGGTGCATTAAGACTGGTTAAAATCGATTGTATAGTTTTGGATAAATAGGGACTCGACGAGTCGCTTAGGTGGCTCGGTGATTTAGGTTGCAGTTTCCCCCAAACGTCTTATGGAATTGGTCTATTGGTTAAGTTAAAGGGAAACTCAGTATGTTGGGGTTTGTTATGCACTTGAAGATCGAATGACTCAACGAGTTCAATAAGGAACTCGGCGAGTTCAAGGCAATGTCCCAACCACATGAAGACGGACTCAGTGAGTTCTATGCGAAATCAGAGAGCCATAAACTAAACACCTTCATACGGATGAAGATGAACTCGACGAGTTAGTTGAAGAAGGTCCTGATGTTTTGTTGAAGGAGAACCCATCGAGCTCTTGCTAAAATCGACGAGTAGGGACAGATTTTGTGGACGTAGGGACTCGACGAGTTGGTGGACTGACTCGGTGAGTCTAGTCAACCAGATATTGACCTTGACCAAAGTTGACTTTGACCAAGGTTTTGACCTTAAATTTGACTTGGACTTGAGTTAACCATTTATAGGGGTTACGAGTATGAAATCGTGATGTAGAAAGGATGTTGTGTATTGATTGAGGAGTCGAGAAGAGTTGATTTCCATACCGAGGATAGTGCAAACACTACACAACATTGAGGTGAGTTACCTTCCAGTAGAGGTGGGTCTACAACCACAATGTCGGCCCACCAGCAGGGAATGTCTTTAGATGATTGTCTTTGTGATACTTGTCTAGGTTTGCTATTACATGATGTGTTCTATGTGGCAGTATGATATGTTATATGCGATAGTGGTAGTAAGAGGGGAATAGTCCCCCGATTCGGTCGTTAGGATTGAAGGGTAGGTCGGACACCCCATATATGTTTGACATCATGATTATGTTATGTTATTACATGGTAGTGGTAGGGGTGAAACAGTCCCGGTGTCCGGTTTAGATAGGCCGGAGGGTAGGCATGCACCCTATAACGACCTGACATAGGTAGGTCAGCACCCTATAATGGATTGGCATGGGTAGGTCAGCACCCCAAAATGGCTTGACATGGGTAGGTCAGGCACCTTATAACTGCCTGACGATATGTATGATTGTAAGGTATGTAGTATGATGGGGGAGCTCACTAAGCTTTGTGCTTACGGTTTTCAATTTTGGTTTCAAGTACCTCTTTGTCTAAGGGGAAGGAGTCGGCAGGGTAGTAACACATCGTACACACATGATTCCGCATTTGAGATATACGAGATTATACTCTGACATTATCACCATTTGACGATATGGTTTTTGAGACATGTAATTATGGTTTATGAATTAATATGATATCTATAATGTTTTCCTCGAACAAATTTTATAAGCATTATGACTGAAACAATTTTTTTTGGCCTTGATTTTTGAGATGTTACAAATTAATAATATGATTTCTAATTAACATATTATAAATCATTTTAAACATCAATTTATTATTCCAAATAATAAACTCAACTCTTTCTCCAAAGGTCATCTTGTCAAGTTGCATGAGTGAAGGCAACCCAGAAGGACTTGTGCTACTATCAATTCAAGTATATACCAATTATAGTTATGGTCTTAGACACCTATTCTAACACTTAGTACCTTATAGATTAACATTGGCAACTATGGACTTAGTGTCTTACAAATTAACGTTGGCAGCTATGGACTTAGTGTCTCACAAATAAACGTTGACAACTATGGATTCAATGCTCTATAGATGAACATTGGCAGTTATGGACTTAGTGCCTAACAGATAACATCGACAACTATGGACTTAGTGCCTATTATATAAACCCTAGCAGCGATGGACTTCGTGCCTATTCCTTAGGACAATCCTTAGGAATAAATATTGACGAATAGATGATTCTTAAGGAAGATACACAAGAATAAAGAAGATAATATGGATGGATAATTGGGTTAATTGTTTGATGATGAAACGTAGTAACTTTATTATTATGGTTTGAAAAATCTATGTACTCACCGGGTTTCCCAACCCGACCCACTCAGTTTATTTGTATCACAGATATCGATACGGATACACATTACACTGAGAGATTAATGGAGATGTAAATCATTAGTGTAAATGAATGTAAGGTCTGTCTATGCTTGTGTTTCTGTATTGACAATGATATCCCAAAGTTTTAACATAAATAAAATACATTTGTTCATAAATTCTTTGATAATATATTTATCATGTTTCCTCGGAACAAATTCCGCAATATTATCCTTTAAAATGGATACTCTGGTTTTTAAATAAGCATAAATAAAAATTTTCAAATGACCGTGAATTTAGGGATGTCATATTTTATATATGGAAATATTATAGCAAAAGATTGAACAAATATCAGACCCTTGTAATAATGAATTAAATCCCATATGCTTCAGATATAGGATCGACTACATATGTTATTAAATTCGATTATTATATTTTTCAAATGCTCTTAGCACGGTGTGAAAAGGATTAGAATTTCATGTGACTAGAGTTATTAAACAAACTGTCAAGAGCATTATAAGTTTATACCAAAGATTGGCATGCTTATGGACAATTAAAAGTATGACATTATTTGGAAGGACCATGGTGACACGTTTTGGATTGAGATGATTCTTGGTTAAAATTGATGGTCATATGGGAATATGGAAATGTTTCCATAATGGGAAATGTTTGCAAAATAGACATATGAGATGGAAACTTTAATGCAAGGAAGTATTCAAGGAGAGTACCCTAAATCTGAGACTTTATAACCATGAAATTGTTTTGTAACATCCCTATTTTTCATAATCAATTAAAACATTTTTCTTTACACTTTATAATTTGAGATGCATAATTTCTCAGTTAAATAAAACATTTTTAAAATAACGAAAGTTATTTTATCAAAACCTTGAGGACGTCATTCATTCGTATCCAAACATACATTACAACGTAAAGTGTAAAAGGTCACGAAACTATTTATGACATGCACATCTCTTTATTCCACTAAACATCCTAACTAGACCACAACAACCTTGGTTCCACTAAATGTGATGTATAAAAATGAGTGGGTCAGGTTTGGGAAAACCTGGTGATATGCATAGGGATTTCAAGCCCATAATAATAATTTAATGATAATAAAAAATATCAATCATGGGGAACAACGTTATCAGATAATATATGTGTATATAGAATTTGACCTAAGACCAACTACCTAACCTAACCGATCCCCACATATCCTAATTTAACAATCATCTGGAAGAATCACATTACCTGATGAATTGTTTGAATATCTCATTTACTATACAACAAGGGGTGTCCTTGTCTAGTGTGATCGAAGTTGTCGTCTCGATAAAAAATAACCTCAAAACCACTAGATAGCTAGGGTAAGTAAGGGTCGAATCCATGAGGAGTTCATGGTTAAACATTGTGTTAAAATATTCGGATGTAAAAAAAAGTAATACTTAAAATTGGTTGTTAAAACAAATACTATAAATGAGAAAACAAGGTACTCCCGGTTCAGTTGTCGGACAGTTCATATTCACGCAATTTCTTCCCTAAAATACCAATTCAATTACTTAAATGTAATTAGGGGTTTATTAACCTGTAACATGTAATTTTGGGCACACATTATGTTCATTCAACAAGTTGTCTTACTCTTTAGGTCTGATTGAATTAGGAACAATTAGTGAATTAGCAATATGGTGTCTTGCAATTACCTATTACAATCTTAATCACTAAATACCGTAAGTTGGAATAACATATGTAAATTCAACCAAATGTCTTAATTCCTATAATATTTGAACTTGGAACAATCGGTGAAATGACAAAACACTATTTTAGTTATGAAATCAAATAAGTTCACACAACAACCCAATTTCAACTATCATTACCAGATATTATCACTTGAAGCATAAAAAAACAATTGAAATTAACTAGAATCAAGTAATAATCAAGTGTATTCATAAAAAATTCCTAAACATCCCCGGAAGTGACCCTAATAGTTTAGCCTTCCATTGAATTCATAACAACAATAACTTCGATGAAATGATTAAAATGCATAGTAAAATTCATAAACAAACTTAAAATCATCCAACAATTCCTAATGATTATCAAATAGAGAAACAAATAAACTTTGGGGAATAAGCAACCATTTATGAAAATGACTGGAATTGATGAGATTCACCGGTTGAATGATCTTCAAATGTTGCTTGACGATGAATTGAATTGATTCTTGCATTAAATCCGAATTGAAATGGAATGCAATTGCATTTTGGAATGATTGTAAGGGTTTAGAAGCCTCGAAACCGTAGGTAAGAGCTTTGATTTTCGCCAATGGGAACCCTAAAAACGGATGCATAGGTCCATATTTATATTGTGTGGACGAAATAACAACATTTTGGCGATGTGGGACGTTGGACGTCTTAGACGTTGTGAATAACGCTGAGTCGTTATTCGTGCGTCTTTGCATGATCTCTATTGTCCTTGAAATACACTCGAAAATGGCCTAAAACGGTCGGCATCGTAGGAGACGTTTTAGACGTTGCATATGGCGTCCTTCACAAATCCAAGCTCCTTACGTAGCACTTCGTTCCAACACGAGACACTATTAAAGCGCCTTTATGTCCCAGGGGACGTCCTAGACGCCTGGTAAAATGTTGAAGGGTTTCCTTATTTTCTCTGCTCCGCAATCTGCCCAGATGTTGACCTGTTTGACCTTGGCGTCCCACGGGGCGTCATACACGCCTAATCTGCGTCCTTCACCTTCCAGGCACGTTTTGGTGATGAAAACCACAAAATCAACAAAAACACAAAACATGAGAGTTGTGGGAAATTGTCTCTAGTTTCCGAAACTTCTTGATTCATGTCAATATGAGGTCTAGAGCTTGAGATATGACCAAAACAGTGAAGAGTGGTCAATTTTCCCATCAACCTTTTTTCTTCATTAATTTAACAATTCGTTTCCCCTATTTGTTAGCTTCCTTTTGTGCGTTTTCTCACAGGTTTCGCTCACTTTTATATTACATAATTACCTGCACATAATGTTCAACATTCCATCAAAGTAGTGCCATTATTGGGCAATTACACATCAATTCAACATATTTAGCACAATCTATGATATTATAAATATAAACTGATCATAGTGTAAGTCATATAAGGCAACCAATATTCAAAGATTTGATAAATATGATATCTCATTTTATCTACGTCCATGGGTTATAAGTCCAATGCTAGCAACGTAATTCACTAGACTGACTGGAATAGTTAAGTTTTGTCATCTACTCTAGTTGATGACTTATACATACTTGTTAGTTATATGATATGGAGCCACCATTTCTGGTAATCCAATAAAGAGGAGGACTTCACCCCGTTCCGATCTTAAATTCTACCCCGACTACAAGACCCAGTCGATATGAAAGTTAATTTGAACTAAGTAAATAAGTAATTCTTAAACTCAAGACAAAACTTATAACTAAAGGCAATATATTCCCAATATAGTATCTAATCCAATTCTTGTATTTATACAAATAAAACGTAACACGAATAATACATGTAAACATTTTGATATTACTTAATAACACTAATACTTTTTAGATTACGATTATGTTCTCGATAACAACTACACACTCACCTGACAAAATGGCTGGTGATTGGTGAACCGGCAGAGCTTTACCTTATACCTTTTTCCAGAAGGCCTAGATGTATATAACGCTAAGTATTGGTTTAATTTCACATCTCATGGAACCATTATCCTACAGGTTTAGATTCCTCAATAATCTCAAAGTCTACTTCATGATCTATCAAGTAAGGATCAACCATGTAGGACTGTCGGGAGGCTAGACCATTTCGACGTATAGTCTTTCTAAAATCCAACAACCAAGCTGACATGACCATTTTAGGCACCTCTCCCGTAAGTGGATCAATCAATATATCGACTTATGATCATTGATAAATCTTAATTATAAGTTCCCAGTAAAGACTTATATATTAATTATAAATTACACAAAAGCAGAGTAAGTGAAGCTTACTTACTGAGTGCTTTTGATGAGAACCGGGATCTAAGCAGACAGAATACTAAATTTGGAACTCCTACTCGAAGATTACAACTAGTTGAGCACTCATGGGTGTTGCAGGCATTCACCGCATGCCAGAAACGAAGGAAATAGGGGCTAAAATAGGGTAGAGCTCGAAAGAATCGTATGAAGGGGTGATGGAATAGCAGGAGGGACTGATTGCTATTTATAGGACGAATTGGGGGTAGACGCCCCGTGCACCATAGAGGCGCGTCATGCTCTTGATCGAAACATAGTGTCGTGGCGAAATGTTGGCTTGACACGTGGCGAAAAGTGGGCGGGGCTGCATGGTCTTGTTCGGCGTGCCGCACTCCTGACGATTTTTAGGGTTTTCATATACATATATTGGATGATATTCATATACTACAACACAATAATATATTCCAACAATTAGGGGTTTCTCACCAAATTATGTTTTTATTTCATTTTATTTTTTTATTTAGGTTGTCTACCAAAATTGAAATAGATTATACGAAAAGATAATCTACCAAAACCGAGACAAATTAAATGAAACCTCATTGTAAACGGAAACCAACAACAAAATCACTTTTAGGATTTTCTACAAAAAAAAAAAACAAAAAAAAAAAAAAAACAAACAAACCACATTGTAAACAAAAATCAACAAAAAAAGGCGCAACCGACACTAACCAATGATTTCACATGATTATAAAGTATTATTGTAGGGTTGTCACGACTCCAAGACTTGCAAAAACATTGAAGGAGGTTTACATTTACAACAACAGGGCTCGTTTAGTACAAGGTTATCGACGAGATCATTTGCTACTTGACATGATAACCTTAAAGGATACATGGTAGTTGAAGAAGTTTGATCGTAAAAGGGGAAACATGTGTGAATTTGATCTCAAGACACCCTTGCCTTAAATACAAGTCGAGTTGTCGCCCAAGTTACTATACTATGGCAATATGGTCTTATTTTTGGTCCACGTTGCATTTACCCAAAAGGGGGATTAATGGTAAGGAATTGAGATTGAAAAGAATCCCTTAATAAAACGTGCATAATCTAAATTAAATGATCTAAGAGTATAAAAAAAATGTTGGACGATCAATTAATGATATTATTGAAACTTCATAAGGCTTTTATGCCAATAACATTTCTTATAATCCAAATAAAAAATAATATTTACTATAGTTTTATTATATTATCTATATATACGAAAAATAATCATATCCATTACATACAAAAATAATCTTATTGTATTTATTTCTTCTAACAATTAGAGAGAGAATATTATGGTGTAATGTATTGTATTGATTGAAACAATGAACATTACAATGTATATAAACAAAAGAGAAAGCAGCTAACTAACTAACAGAATGTAAACTAACTCTTACAATATTTACAATTCTAACCTTGTACTATCATAAGTTACAAATGTGGTCCTTCAGTCTTCTTATAATGTTGATATCCTCCCCTCAAGATGCATTCGGCTGATGAATGTCATTGAGATGCATCTTGGACAATAGAAACTGAAATTGTGGGTTACATAATCCTTTTGTAAATAAATCTGCTAGTTGTTTGTTGGTTGAAACATGTTGTGGTGTAATAAAGCCAAGTTTATATTGATCTCTGACTAAGTGGCAGTCAATATCCAAATGTTTCGTTCTTTCATGAAAGATTGGATTTTCAGTAATATGGATAGCTGATTTGTTGTCACACCATAAGCCAATTGGAATTTTGAACTGGACATTTAAATTTCTTAAAATGTAGCTAATCCATAGTAACTCACACACTGTAGCTGCTAGACTTCTATATTCTGCTTCACATGATGATCTGGAAACTGTCTTTTGCTTCTTTGTTTTCCATGAAATCATTGAATTACCCATAAAAATGCAGTATCTAGTAAGAGATCTTCTTGTATCTTTACAACTTGCCCAATCTGAATCACTGAATGCTGTGATCTCAATTGGGAATGTATTTTTCCCAAAAAATAATCCTTTTGAAGGACATCCCTTTAAGTATTTCAACACATGTATTGCTGCTTTCCAATGTACTTCTGTGGGAGAACGAAGGAATTGACTAAGCTGTTGTACATCATAGCTTATATCCGGTCTTGTGAAGTTGAGATATAACAACTTTCCAACTAATCTTCTGTATTTTTCCGGATCCTGAAGTGTCTTCCCTTGATCAGCACATAAATTCGCATTCTTCATTGTTAGTGTAGGAGCAGGTTTGACCCCAGTAAGACCAGCATCACTTAGTATGTCCATCACATACTTTCTCTGCTTTACATACAGACCTTCAGTAGTTTTTAACAATTCAATTCCCAAAAAATAATTTGCTTCACCTAAATCTTTAATTGTAAATGCTTCATGGAGTTTTGATTTCACTTCTTTGATCAATATTTCATTTGGTCCTGTAATTAAAACATCATCTACATAAACGATTAATGCAATGAAATTCTCTGCTTCTCCCTTCACAAAAAGACAATGATCATGAGCAGACTGTTTAAAACCAAAGCTTAGTATTTTGTTGCAGAATTCAATATGCCATTGTCTGCTTGCCTGCTTTAATCCATATAATGATTTTTCAAGTTTACAAACTTCTCCTTGTTTTGCTTTAGTGTATCCCTGTGGAGGTGTAAGATATACTTCTTCTTCTAGATATCCATGAAGAAAAGCATTATTGATATCCAATTGATGTAAAAACCATCCATTTGAAGCAGAGAGGGACAATAATATCCTGACAGTAACTACTTTTGCAACTGGTGAGAAACTGTTGAGATAATCAATTCCATAAGTTTGATTGAATCCCTTAGCAACCAATCTAGCCTTGAACCTTTCAATTGTTCCATCAGATTTCATTTTTACTTTATACACCCATTTTGAACCAATTGCTTTCTTGTCTGCTGGTAGGGGCATAATTGTCCAGGTATTGTTTTCTTTTAAAGCTTGCAGTTCTTTATTCATGGCATCTACCCATTCTTGATTATTACAAGCTTCTGCATAGGAATTTGGTTCAATAACCTTTGAAACAGAAGTGAGAAAGCATTTGTGTGCTTATGTGAGAATAGGAGATTCAATGTAAGGGTAAGTAGGTGGAGAATGAGGTGAAGTAAAAACTTTTGATTTAGATTCTTCTCCAGGAATATGAGTACAATGCATGATGCAATCATTGAACCAACTGGGTTGTCTTATAACTCTTTTGTTTGGTCTGGTGTTAGGTCCTTCATCTTTAGGGACATTTTGGTCATTTACCGAAGTATTTGGTGAATTAGATGAAGAACTGGAAGATGATGATGTTGATTCAGCAGAAGGATTTGAATATTCTTGTTGGCCTTCTAAATCCAAGTCATCTAGATTATAATCATCAGCTGGTATAAAATCTTCTATATTAACATTGAATTCTGGTTCTTCATGTGGATTTGGTATTGGCATTTCAGGATTATTTGAATCAATGAAAGGGAAAATTGATTCATAGAATACCACATCTCTTGACATAATAACCTTTTTATCTTCAAGATCATATAGTTTGTAAGCCTTCTGACATGGATTGTATCCAATAAAACAACATCTAATAACCCTTGGTGCAAATTTTGTTTTATGGGGTTTGACATTGGTAGCAAAGCATAAACACCCAAAAGTCTTCAAGCTGGAATATGAAGGATCTTTATTATGAAGACATTTGTAAGGTGTTTTCCATTCCAGGATTGGTGTAGGTAATATGTTGATGATGTGAGTAGCCATCAGAATGGCATGTCCCCAGAAAGTAATGGGCATGTTGGATCGTGACAGAAATGCCCTTGCAATTTGAAGTAATTGTTGATGTTTTCTTTCAACTCTCCCATTTTGTTGAGGAGAATAAGAAACAGTCTTCTGATGTATTATGCCCAATTGTGATAAAAGAGTTTGACATTTGTGATTAACAAACTCACTTCCATTATCAGTCCTTAAGACTTTCACAGTTTTAGAAAACTGATTGGTAACATATGCAAAGAAATATGTTAATGTTTGTTGAACTTGAGTCTTATCACTCAAGAGAAATGTCCAGACAGATCTTGAATGATCATCAACAATGGTTAAAAAATATGAAGCTCCTGAAATGGTTTTTGTTTTATACGGACCCCAAAGATCAACATGGATCAGCTTAAAAATATCATCAGCATGTGATTCACTGTTAGGAAAAGGAAGTCTTTTTTTGCTTTGCTAGATGGCATGGAATACACGGTAGCAATTCATTGTTTTGTTTGGAAGGAATGAATTTCAGATAATTCAATACAGACTGAGAAGAGTGACCAAGTCTCTTATGCCATAGAGAAAAAGTTTCTTTATTCTTATTTGTATCCGTATTACAAGAATAAGTGGCAATATATGACTTTTCATTCAGATTCTTATCATCCTTCCAAGTTTTATCTATTACATTCAACAAACAATTACTATCAAGAATGTAAAGTTTTCCAGCTACTCTTCCTTCTCCAATGATTTCCTTAGTCTTAAGGTCCTGCAAAATACAATGTGTTGAGTAAAACTTGAACACAATTGTTGCAGTCATAGCCAAACATCTCACAGACAGCAGATTACACTTGAATTCTGGAACATGTAGAACATTTTCAAGTATTATCCTTGGACTAAGCTCAATTTTCCTGTATGAGTAACTTGTTTAATGCTTCCATCAGGTAAAAAAATAGGTGTAAACCTGTTTACCTTGTTTAGATTCTTAATATAAGACATCTATGAGCTCATGTGTGCAGTTGCACCAGTGTCTAAAATCTAAATATTTTTATCAAATTTATCACTCTGTAAAGAGTTCAGTAAAGATATGTCCATACCTGCAAAATCTCCAAAGTGTGAGAAGTTTGCAAAATGAGAATCCACCTTCTGATTTTGAGCAGCCTTCATGAATTGACTGAATTGTTGAAACAAATTGTTCATTGACTCAGAGTTGTCTTGATTGGAGGAGTTGGTTTCATTGTTATCAAACAATGGATTATGTTCTTGTGCACCGGTGTTAGCCATATGTGCAGAATTATAATTGTTCTTCTTCTTATCTTTCAACTCTTTGTACCAATTTGGATAGCCATTAAGTTTGAAACATGCTTCTCTGGTATGACCATTAGCTTTGCAATGATTACAATATCTGTCATTATTTCCTTTGTTCTTGAAGTATGTTTTAGGCTTAGAGGAGAATTGTCTTTTATCATTGTTATTAGAAGATTTAACAAACATAGCAGATTCAGGTGGATTTGAAAAATTGATTTGAACTTCTTTCTGTTTTTCAACACTTAAGGCCATAGAGTAAGCTTTGTGAACAGAAGGAAGGGGATCAAGTACTAAGATCTAATTTCTGAGACTTTCAAAACTGTCATTCAGTCCCATAAGGAATTGCATCAATCGAGTGGATGAAGTAAAATCAGCCATAGCATTTGCAGATCCACAATTACACATCGGTAATTGTATAAGACAATTAAGTTGATCACATAGTTGTTTCAATTTTGTGTAGTACTTAGAAACAGAAGAATCACCTTGATTTATGGATGCAATTTGTCTTTGAAGTTGATAAATGAGTGGACCATTGCTTTCAGAAAAGTGTTCTTCTAATTCATTCCATAATTCTCGAGCAGTAGTAGCGAATATGAAAGCACCTACAATTTCTTTGGAAATTGCATTTAGTAACCATGATCGAACCATGCAGTCATTACTGGTCCAATCATCGAGTTCAGATCCAGGATTATCTGGTTTCTTTGAAGTTCCATCGATGAATCCAACCTTCTTATTTGCTCCTAGAGCGATTTGAATGGAATACTTCCATTGCATGTAGTTTTCATTACCAGTAAGATGAGATGAAACCAAAAACATGTTTGGATCATTGCTTTTAAGATTGGAATTGGCCACGTTATTAGATGTATGTGGAACAGAATTGGAGTTCGTAACTGGAGAATCACCCATAGATCAGAGTAGATCGAAGCAAAAAGATTAATCGAAAAACAATGATTAATCGGAATTAGAAAGACGATTATGATCAATTGATCAAATAATTGTTCAATATTGTGGAAAAGAAACCGAAGATCATTCAAACAATTGAATGACCTGTGATGTAATGAAAGAAAACGATGCTCTGAAATTTGCTTCGATAATTCGCGGAATCAAGCTCTGATACCATTCTAACAAGGGTAAATGACACAAAAAACACTATTTTTACACAGAAATCCGATTTTGACACCGTGTTATTTTTTGTGTCAATTTTGACACTGTGTTTTCCAATTCGTTACAATTATGACCACTTGACCGGTTAACCAGGTTACATGCTGACGTGGCATGATGACGTGTCAGTTTTGATGACGTGACATACTGACATGATATGCTGACGTGTCAAAATTGATTTTTTTCCACAAAAAACACTAAGTTTTCACTTTTTTTTGAATTTGACACTAAGTTTAATTTTTTATTTCAATTTTGACACTATGTTTTTTTTTGTTCCAATCGAACATCATTTATCAAATTTTGTTCAATTTTGTCTATTTTTCATTTGAAACCGTATAAATATATTTTTTTTATTACATTTTAAACCGTATAAACATATTTTTTTCGTTTAAAAACCATATTTTTATTTAAATACAAAGTGTTTTTTTTTCTTACATTCAAAGCATTAGTTATATCATGAGAATCAAACTAACCATAAGCTTCTAATAAGATGTAAAAATTTGATGGATTGCAAACTTGATATCCAAATTTTGATCAACTACACGCCTATAAACCTTCAAACACTTTTTAAAGTTGCATATTAATATAAAATACAATTTTTATATAGCTAATACATATTTATACATAAAAATATGGTTTGAGTGTAAAAAAATGTATTTATACAAAACTATGGTTTTTAAATGAAAAAAAAAACATATTTATACGGTTTAAATGTATTAAAAAAATATTTATACGGTTTCAAATAGAAAATTGTCAACATTGAACAAAATTGGAAAAAATGATGTTCGATTTGTAACAAAAAAACATAGTGTCAAAGTTGAAAGAAAAAATTAAACGTAGTGTCAAAAACGAAAAAAAAATGAAAACTTAGTGTTTTTTTTAAGAAAAAAAATCAATTTTGACACGTCAGCATATCATGTCAGCATGTCACGTCATCAAAACTGACACGTCATCATGTCACGTTAGCATGCAACCTGGTTAACCGGTCAAGTGGTCAGAATTGTAATAAATTGGAAAACACGGTGTCAAAATTGACACAAAAAAAACACAGTGTCAAAATCGAATTTCTGTGTAAAAAAAGTGTTTTTTGTGTCATTTACCCTTCTAACAATTAGAGAGAGAATATTATGGTGTAATGTATTGTATTGATTGAAACAATGAACATTACAATGTATATAAACGAAAGAGAAAGCAGCTAACTAACTTACAGAATGTAAACTAACTTTTACAATATTTACAATTCTAACCCTGTACTATCATAAGTTACAAATGTGGTCCTTCAGTCTTCTTATAATGTTGATACTTTCGCATACAAATAATCCGGATCACATAAATTAATTATTTCACTTTATTTTTTCATTTATTTTGTAGAAATCATTGGAATCGTTTTTTTTTTTTTTTTTTTTTTTTTTTTTTTTTTGACAAGATCAAAATTTTGAGAACTTTTTTACAATATCATGTACATCTTTGACAATATTCAAAATATTTAGATGTCACAAAGATATTTGAAAATATGAAAGGCGAGTAGCCAGCGATTCAGCAAATTCGAACCCCAAATCTCTGTTTATTATTTATCTCCGGAATGCCATTCCTAATTTGCCTCAAACTTTCTCTCTCTAAAAATTATTCATATACACCTTTCTTTTCCCCTAAATATCCTCTCTACGATTCCGTTTGATTACCATCTCAATCTTCTCCGATCAATCGGTCAATCCCCTGCGGCCATGGTTAGTCCATTCGAAACACATTCATCTATAGTTAGTACTTATTCTCATCTGTATATATTATTTAATTTTCATTGTTTATTCGTGTACTGGTTTGTAACTTATTAGCTGCATGCGTGGTTATGTGTATACGTTTGAGTTGCGCAGTACTTTGGTGTTTTATCGTTGATATTTGATCTGTATATTTCCTTTTGGTGTATTTGAAACCCTAGCGTTGTAATTGTACCTGGATTTGCTTCAGAGTTGGTGCCTTTTGAGTCTCCGGATCTGATTTCTGTAGAACTTTCATGATTGAGAGCTCTCGATCTTGTAGCCTCTGCATAATCTTTGTTTATCACTTGGACCAGTTAAATTTTTGGCGAATTAGTTTTAGGGATTAGCTAGAACGAATAATAGTCGGCTTTAGGTGGCAACAAGTTGGAGCTTGTGGGTTCAAATCCATCTTTCTTTTACCTTTTAAAGCAAGTGTTTGGAACTATTATTTCTGGTTACAATTTTATTCTGTAGTTGATTCAGGATGAAGGTCTGGATCGAAAATGTATCTATCATATCGTACTTGTCATTAGGTGACACCGAACTCAGATACATGATGCAAAACCAAATGTATGAAATCGTTCTTGTTTTTTGATTTCTAAGGAGTAAGGTCTAAGCCATGAATATACAATGACACATATTCTTATTTGATAGTGCAACAAGAAGTCAAGAATAAAAAAAAAATTAAAATTACTTCTTTTCTATTTCACCCATGATTATTTTTCTTCTGTTTTTGCTCTGGTTTTTTGGTATTTTCGCTTTATTGCTACATGACTTATTTCATCATTTGTTTCTCAAGAATTACTAAACATAAGGTGGAATCTGATGGAATTGGAATCCAAGATTCCATTCCATGGTGTGTTTGCTTGTGAAATGGACGGAATTCTATTCCACCAGATTTCTTTTAAACTCCATGTTTGATGGATTTCATTTTCACCTATTCCTAGGTGTAGGAAAAGAGAATTCCATTCCATTCCTTTTTTTTTTCTTCCTTTTCAATTAAAAGACGAAAATACCCTCCTTACATGTAATTAAAATGTAGGCAAACGCGGCGTCTGGAATGGCGGTGCATGATGAATGCAAGCTGAAATTCATGGAGCTGAAAGCAAAAAGAAGCTTTCGCTTCATTGTTTTCAAGATCGAGGAAAAACAAAAACAAGTAATTGTGGAAAAAGTTGGTGATCCAAATCGAAGCCATGAAGATTTTGCTGCTTGTCTTCCTGATTCCGAGTGTCGATATGCTGTTTTTGACTATGACTTTGTCACTCAAGAGAATTGCCAAAAAAGCAGGATCTTTTTCATTGCATGGTAAGATTTTAAATACTGTAGTTTTTTATAATCATAAGTAGTAATTTTATAAAAATGTAAAATTGTAAAGGTCTCCTGATACTGCGAGGGTGAGGAGCAAGATGATTTATGCAAGCTCAAAGGACAGATTCAAGAGGGAACTTGATGGGATTCAAGTGGAGCTTCAAGCAACTGATCCAACAGAGATGGATCTTGATGTGTTCAAAAGCCGAGCCAATTAACAATTAGAAAAAGTAAATGACTTTTGATCGTTTATTGGTTGGTTTATTAGAGAAGAGAAGAGATGTTAATATTTTGGTTGGGTTATAAGGTGTTGTTATGATGGTTTGTTGTTAAAAAGTCTTATTGATGTTGTTTTTGGGATTTTGGGTGATATTTTGTCAGATTTGATATTTGATCTTTCACATAGTGAAAGCCTTGTAACTGAGCTTATGTGCTCCACCGTTACTCCACTTTTTAGATTACGTTAGGGATTATATATGATATAATTTAATAGTTAGTTATTAATAAAATTATTATTTAATAAATATTTTAAATCTTTAGATTAATATATACTAAATAAAATTGATAAAAATATTTGTTAAATAAAATTTAAAATGATTGTTGATGTGTCAGCTGGAATCACTTTTGAAAGAAAAGCAACATTACACCGTTGTCAAAGCTTCGAACTTCTCGACTTGACTTAATGAACCCATCTTTAAAATCTCTGGAGGGATCTTCTCACTCAATTCGTTAATCTTTACGTCAAATTTAATACATTCACTCAAATCTTTTGATATTTCTTTAAGACTTTCAGTAATCAAACCAACGACATTATGGAACACATCATCGGCAGGCCGTTTCCTCTTATTAGAGCGAACACTTGGTGAAGTTTCATCATTTTGCACTGATGTATTATGGCTAATTTCCTCGGATTCAAGTATGTTATCATCCGACTCTTGCATTTCTTCTTCTAAGTTCACATCTTGCTGCATCTCAATGAAATCTCTAGCTCTATTTCCTTGAGCTTGGTCTTTTCCAAAAACAATGCAAAGATCTTCATAGTAAGGAAATGATTTGTGTTTCCATCTAGTCGCTTCTTTATGAACCTATTTACCAACATGATAACTTATATAAAAAAATAAAATATTTCCATATAGTCACTTCATTATAAACTATAAAAATAAAAATATTATAACATCATGTACCTGTAGGTACGCCTCCCAAACCGGATCCTCAACAGTAACACAATGTTTTTCAGAATCATAACCAAACTCGATTGTGTTTGAACCATTTACCATATTGTAGACACATTGACAATCTCTCTTCATGGTTTTTATCTTTGACTCAATATGTGGCTTACCTAAAATACCCGAGTCCGGAAGTGATTGTTTTAATGCTTGCTCAAGATGTTGCAAATAACTTGACTTAAAACCATTATCGACTTTAAATCCTCCAACATTTGTCATATTCACTAATGCCTCAACTAGCTTTGCTTCTTCATTGTTTGTCCATGTCTTATAATTTCTAATTTGACTTGTCATACCTATATAAACATAACAAAAACCAATAGATAAGTATCACAACTAATTGTAGATACATTATAAATAGATAAGCAAAATGCCAATTGTCCAACATAACATTAAGCAAATAACAATTTGTCCAACATAACGTTAGAAAAGCAACAATTGTTCAATGTAACGATAAGCAAACAATACAACAATTTGTCCAACATAACGTTAAAAAAGCAACAATTATTCAACGTAACGATAAGCAAAATGTCAATTTAATTTGCCGCGCCCCTATATGCACACATGGACTCCGCTAAATTATCTCTAAATATGGTCCATTCATTCGAAGTCCCTACAGAAGTAATATTATCAACATCTTCAGGTCCAACATCTCCGGTTCCCTCATCCCGATCACATTCATTGTTAAAAGGATTTACTTCCATTTCTTGTCTTATGAAGTTATGTAGCAGACAACATGCCATTATGATCTTATTTTTCATTTCAATTGGATAATATGAATTGTCCTTTAATATTCCCCATCTTCCCTTCAAAATTCCAAAACATCGTTCAATGACATTTCTTGCTGATGAATGTTTCATGTTAAAGAATTCCTTTGCTGTAGTTGGTTGGTGCCCATGACGCCATTCATTTAAGTGATACCTTTGCCCTCTATACGGGGCTAGAAAACCCTCTCCATTTGTATATCCAACATCAACTAAGTAATAACCTGCAAATAGGATTTATAGTTAATAACGTTTTATAAATAAGATTTATAGTTATATATATATATATATATATATATATATATATATATATAAGATTTACATACCCGGTCTTGGAACTTTCAATCCATGTGGTCTAAGAAGAGCATCCCGAAGAACTCTACCATTCGCAACCGACCCTTCCCATCCCGGTAACACGTAGATAAACTGCATGTCTTGAACCCCTAGAACGTTTGTTGCAATGTCATTCTTTCTTGTTCTATATATAGGCTTTTATTCGGCTGGAACTAGGCACTTTATATATGTTCCATCTAAAGCTCCTAAACAATTCTTAAGCCATTTCCATCTTTGATCGGTGGAGTTGTTGGGAACAAGTTCGGGTCTCTTAAGCAAACGAGTATGCAATCGTATGACATCATTACAAACGCGACTAAAGTGCCTACTAATCGTTTCTCCCGAACGATGAAAGCGACTTATGATGACCCGATTCTTAACATCATGAGCAAGAATATGTAGAAACATGGCAACTTGTTCATCAATATCCATATTCCTACTTCATTTTAGTCCTCCGAATGTTTCAAGCATATGACATAACTTTTTAAAGCACATTCGAGACATCCTAATTTGTGATATAGACATGGTGTCACTCTCATAAACTATTTCATGTAGTATTGGGTATTGATCTATATTTGAAGAAATCCGCTTGATACGTCGTTTATCTATATGGTTTTTGAAGATCATTAACGGGCGGAGTACAGCAATGTGCAAAACCACATTCCACCATTTCAAAATCAATGAATTTTGTCTTTGTCTACGATTATATGTTGTTAAACTAGGTCGGGACATTTTCCTGTGCATACAAACAGATGAACAATTTTATTTTCACATTTGCTGTTGTTACAAGATGTTCTAATTGATTAATTAATAACACTTTGATTTCCAAGAAGATAAACAACATGGTTTTCATAGAAACAACACTTTTGAATAAAGCATGAATCTTCACAGAAACAACTAGATAATCAACTTGATAATCAATGTTACTGATAAAACTAAAAAAGAACAACTTTGATTATCACCGAAATCAGGAAATTAAGAAGAATGATTTTGATTATCACTAAAAAAGAACAACTTTGGATTTGTATTCAATTTGCATTTTCCCCAATTTTCGATCCAGTTCTTACAAGAAGTGATTAAAGGTTAAATTCTCATTTGCATTCTATTATATAAAAAATTAGTGCTATTTAATTTTGGATTGAGCCTCTCAGTCGACCCTTTTCTTGTTGGTTTTGTGGATGTTCAATATTGGGATTAAAAGAGCGAATTTTTGCAGGAAACAATTTAGATATACATGTTTCAGGAAATCGATTTTCGCTGAATAAATATAGGTAATCGATTTTCCTGAAATCGACTTATCACAACAAGAAACAGTGGGCAAGATTACGAGGGAGAGAGAGAGCGCTAGAGAGAGACAGCGAGAGATTTGTACACACACCTGACGAAGAGATGGAGAACGAGAAGCCTGCAATTCGATTTTGACCGAGATGGAGAACGAGAAGCCTATGATGTTGGCCATGTCCAATCCTTTCCTGCCAACCAAATGCAGCTAAACGCAGCCTAATTGCAAATTTGATATGACACAGTTAAAAGATTAGTGACGTTGTAGTGATGTGAATTATATTAGAGGTACATGTTAGGCCGGTGGGTGTGGTGTTATAATTGCCATAGTCAACTTAGGTGTCAAATCACACCTACTATACTAAATATATATTATCTTTAATTAATTTAGAAAATAAATATTGCAAACATATTTTTTTAAACTTAAATTCCATTAAAACAAACATAGAAACTAAAAAAAACATCATGCTAAAAAAACATAGACATTAATAATATCACAAGAATACTAGAAATTCAGAAACATCATGCCATTTGGGGTTTTGCCTCACAATTTGCCAAAACTCAACAAGCTTGAAGAGTTTGACGATTGTATATTTCAGCGACTCTACTCCAAAAAATAGTCGAAGGGTAATCACTGTGGTGTGGATTTTTTGCTATATCAATCCATGAACAAGCGAGTAAGATCTCTTATTCGGTTGACAAAACAATAGCCATTTTTTTGTGATGAGGTGTAGAAAATAATGGAAAAATAAAAAAGTTAAGAGAATAGAATTAAGGAGATTTGAATAGGGTGAATAGTGAATATTGATGATGGTATTTATAGTTGAAGATTAAGGATTTAAAATTTGAAATTTTAGAAAAAAAACAGTTATATTTTTGAAATTAAGTATTTTTTGGAAAGAGGGTAATTTTTGGAAAAAGGGTTTAAATAATAAATGGGTTAAAAGAAAAGAAAAGAAAAAAAACTCTCACATCTGTTTGTCTTTGCCAAGTTGTCGAGCCGAGCTCGGCATGTCGAGGGCTCGACCTAGTGTTTGCTGAAGTAACCAAAAGGAAACCGAATGTCACACCCACCAGCCTTAGAGATGCATGCCGATAGTCCTGGTTTTGGATCGTTTTCGAAAGGGTTTGGTCTTTGCATACTCTTTTTTTGTTCAATTTGTAGGTTTCTTTGGTTTTGGTTTCAAGTTTTTATATTAACAAACGTGTAATTAACATAAAAATAATATGTATATAAAACATGCATCACTTAGGGGCGACGGTTCAACTTTAGCAAACCGTAATATATCAAGGGAAAATACTAGCAATTGTAAAAAAAATGGGGGGTATTTTCAAATTTAGACATGAAAATGAACATTTCTGGGTAAAGACATGCATTCTGTGGAGGTAGTTCTGCGGAATCTACTGTAGCTCTGTGGAATGACAAAATCGTAAGTGTATTAAAAAAAACTCAAGATCCATTCCGCGGAGCTACCTCCGAGGAATGAACTCATTCCGCGGAGATAACTCCGAGGAATGGATCTTCAGATTTTTTTTTCACATCTATTCTTTAGGGTTTATATTAATTCCCCAACTAATTATTTTCAAGAAAAGATTATGATAGTATGATAATCTTTATTGAAAATAATTAGTTGGGGAGTGATTATATAAACCCCAGAGAATCGATGTGAAAAAAAAACTGAAGATCCATTCCTTGGAGCTACTTCCGCGGAATGAATCTTGATTTTTTTAATACACTGATTTATTTACGATTTTGCCATTCCGCGGAGCTACTTCCGCGGAATCCATATCTATATCTGAAAATCCAATTTTTTGTGTCTATATTTTGAAAATACCCCCTATTTTTTTTTTTGCTATTGCCGGTATTTTCCCATATATCATTCTTGTTACAATTAATTCCAAAACATTAAAAGAACTTTACGACCAAAATGAACATTTGTAATAGTTTATTTTTTGTGTTTGGTTTTTTATATTTTCCCCATTAAACAAAAAAACTACCACTTAATACGTTGCAATCTTGAAAAACACACAGAAGATGGAACATTTTTTTTTTCATGAAAAATGGAAAAAAAAAGGCTACCAATAAACAAGTCCTAAATAGTAATGGTCAAATTGGTGTCGATTTTGGGATGGTGATATGGCTACTTTTTTTAATGGTAGAATTGTATTAGATTAAAAAAAAACATATATGTTACAAAGAGAAAAATACTTAAATTCGGGTTTTTAAACCAACTAACCCGATTGAACTTAAGTTGGTTTCTATTACATAACAAAAAATATGATCAAGCAACAATTATATCGAAAACCGTCCTTCATAATCCTTTGCATACAAAATTTTATTGAATTAAAAGAATCAGATGACAATAATGAAGATCAAAATTGTAACTTTCTATACAAAAAAAAGTCTGTATCTAAAATAATTTGTTGTTTGTCGCCAAACCCTAAAACTACTGATTTCTAACCGGCCCAACCCTAAAAGAGTAAAACGTGACATGCAAAATTAGGTATTTAATCACATCATTGAATCGACGATCAATTAGTAAATATCTCACTATACACAGTGACACTACAACTGACAAAGTCTTCGTATGTGGCCTTTGTTTTTTTGTAACTTAGTTGGTAGTTGGAAATTTAAATATGATAATTGAAAATTGTACCTTTTATTTTCAAATCATGTTAACCTTCATATGTGCATGTGTCCTCGTTACAGTGCCATGTAACATGTGCATTACACCGGTGTGGCAAAAGTCACGTCAAACTCATTTACAAAGCACTAAGGATGAGCATGTGACGAAACCAGTACCGACCAGTACCGTTCACGATTTCCTAAAAATCAAATTCAATCGAAAGTAAATATCGAGTACCGAACTCAATTAATATTATCGGTGCATGTACCAGTTTTCGGTACTACCATCGATACCGATGATATATAATCCTGAATTTTATGATTCTAGAGTACCGAGTATCATCCCATATATGTAAATTACTAGTACAAGATCGGGATTTGGTACTAACCGTTCATCCCTACAAAGAACATTGAGAAGTTTAATGTGACCATACTTCAAATAAGACAAATACAAATTACAATTTATTTGAAGTAACTTGGACCTAAATTTTCCAATAATGAGCATAAATGTATTACAAAAGTACAACAATCGACCACGTTGTGTCATTCTATTTAGAGGGTGTTTCGTAGTTTTTAAAATGATAAAAACTTTTTAACTTATTGGTTTATTAACTTATATCGGCACGGAAATGAACGTTTTTTTTTAAATGTACGGATAAATTTACGTGGTATCAAAATGCTATAAGTTGATAAACATTTTTTAGTGTTTGACAAAATGAAAACAAAATGCTTCCTAAAGGTGTGAGACAACTACAAATTATAAGGAGTTTTTTTATAAGTTATGAGAGTAACTTATTGAAAATTACTGATTAGAGGTGTACGACAACTATAAATTACTGATTAGAGGTGTACGACAACTATAAATTATTTTAAAAAAATATCGGTGTAGAACTAGTAATAAACTAAAAAAAATTAAAGTTTTTTCAAACATCCTCTTTTAATAAGTATTATCATAAACATAAGGTTTCAGAATGTTTGGAAGGATTTTGAATGTTAGATTTAGATGGAAAATAAAGTTTTAATATGAAAAATAAAAGAAACACAATGTTATTAAAAACCAAATATTTGAGATTTAGCAAAAAAGCATGCAATAGAGACACCTATAAAATTGTAACCTACCCAACACGTATGTGCCCAATTTAAACAATGTATGGTAAACCCAAATGTGTCTTCATTCCCATTTTTCATAATGTTACTTTTACATATATACAGACAGACATAAACACAATATATGGTGCCTACAATTGTGAATGTGTCTTGATCAATTGTTTTTAAACCTTCATGCTTCAAACTAGGCGAATATTCATTGCGCGAAATAAAATGATTTAGTTAACATTTTAGTAATTATATGTTATATGTTATTGAAAATATTTATGTCATTTATATTAACTAAAAAATAATTATTATTACATTTAGACATTTAATTAATATAACATTATAATTAATTTGAACAATAGATAATATAACACTTATTAAAATATAATCATTTAATAATATATACTTATGTTTTACGTGTGTATAAAATTAGTTATATTTCTCATATATTTTAATTAACTAATGTTATGATTTATTAACTTAAAAAAATTAACAACATTTTAATTTCATCATGATGATTATTTAAATTATCAATCATTGTTTGTGATGTAGCATAACTCAATTTATAACTTTATGTTATTTTAACTATTATTATTATATATAAATTAAAAAACAACTTAATTGAACTTCAGTTATTATAAAAAATAGTTTTTTAAGATCTTTTAGTTAAATTTACTTTTAGATTTATGTCTTTTTATATTTATTGTATTTAATATTTTTCTTTTAACTCATTGTAAAAATATACATTGAGTTTTTTTATAACTTTATTTAATATTTTACTTTAGGTTTTAAATTTTACACTATATTTTTAAGTTTGTTTGATATTAACACTATATCGAAGTTATTGATAATTCAAGAAGTCTTTTATTAATGATAATATTTATAATTAATAACATATTTAAGTTAAAATGTTACTATTTATTTATTTTTGTCTTTAGGTTTAAACAAACTTGTGAGAATAGAGTTTATAATATTTCCATACACTTATAAGCTCTAACTATTTTTAACTTGTAAATATGACATACACTTGTTAGTTCTACGTGTATACAGAAGCGTGAATGTTATGTTTGACAGAACTACCTAGAAGCTAGAAGAGGGAGGTTTAAACATTCAAACTTGGAAGTTTAAATATATAGAAAATGTAACTTTAATTTGTATATAAATATTTGACAAACCCTATTTAAAATTTTTGAAAGTTGTAAAAATGATACAAAACACAATACTTAAAAGCTTAAAGCTTATATAAGCTTTCAAAAATTATTTGAAATAATTTTTAGATTATAAGTTTTTTCTTTAAAATAACAGTTTTAAGTTTGTACTAATAAACAAAACTCTTTGTTTAATTCGAAGTTTTTCTTCGTTCTAAAACTCAAATCTTAAAAACTTTTTATTGAACATACCTGCAACATATACATATTTTATGTTTTAAAAAGATGTAAGAAATCAATGCATATTTAGGGACTTAATGAGGAATACCTCATTTCTATACCTAAAAGATTAAGTGTTGACATCACTAAGTAAAAAACGAGATTAAGTAAACCAAATGAGAGATTTTCGTATTTGTCTTTATTAAACATCAAAATATCGTATTTGACAGCTTAATTTCTAAATTTAATATTTATTTTTTATAAACTTTTAAAATATTATTGGTTCAAATCATTTTTTAATATTTAATAATAATCTTTTATATTTGAAAATCATTACCATTATAAAAAAACAAATCCATTTCCTTATATATTAATGGAATCTTATGAATGTATATCGCAAATTTAAGTGCCAGTACTTCCATCACTATACTTCTAACGACGATAGACATTTATGTAGGAAAATTATCTACCTTGTAATTTATTTGGCATTTTTAGGGACAACACATGAGACTATATATCTTTTAGTAGTACATTTTCATGTAAACTCCCCTAATTATGTCTTCACAAAACACCATAATGACAATTCTCCCCAACCCCATATATTGCTAACCCTAAAATGCATCTAAATTCACTGATACTTTTGTGTCTACCGAATCTACGAAACTGTTCAAGTTACGAATTGATAAACCATTAGTTTCGCCTACCAAATTTTGAGTATATATATCAACTTTGTATTAAGATTTCAACTCACTCGCTCTCGAGCTTAAACATTAATAAAAGCATTGGGATTGAGTCTACCTAAGACATTAGACGATATGTTTCCTTTCTTGAATGCTCGCATCTTGGCTTTCGTCTTCGGCCTCTTAGGTATTGATTTTATGATGCATAACAAAAGTTACATGTGTAGTTTATAAGTACAAAAAAATTCAACAAAACATGTAACTTTAAGAGGTAAAAGGCATCATGGAAAAATATATTTAGTGACGACTTGTCCTGTCGCAATTTCAAAGATATCTTGTCAATAGTTTTTTGTATAAAGTCGAGTTTTCTTAAGGTTGAAGTCTGTGGAATTCAAAACTCAATCAGTTCGATTAAAAATGTATATTTTCAAATGATTACATATAACACCATGTCACTTTTATGGTAATGTTATATTTAATATCAATTATGTTGGTCACATCTTATTTTAAGATTTCTTATTGTGTTTATGTAGGTAATATCATCGCCTTCCTGGTTTTCTTGGCCCCATTGTAAGTTTGAAACTCAAAGCTTAACTATAAACTAGTGATATAATTATAATTTATTTGTTATTTATTGTTGTTTTCTTAAATCTTTTATTTCTATAGGCCAACATTCTATACAATCTATCGAAAAAAATCATCAGAAGGATATCAAGCTATACCATACATGGTTGCTCTTTTTAGTGCAGCATTGTTGTTGTACTATGCTTTTCTCAAGACGAATGCATACATGATCGTTAGCATTAATGGCTTTGGATGTCTAATTGAAATAACTTACCTTGCAGTGTACATATTTTATGCACCCAAAAGTCTAAAGGTATATCATCTTCTTCAGTAGAAATTAAGGGGGTCATTGATGACACAACCAACCAGTAATAGAAACGATGTGACAATAAACATTCCTTTAACGACACATTTTGTCACAAAATAATGTTTTCGTTGTACATGTTACGAAAACTATTTCCATGTTTAATATAATCATTTAGTTATGATTTGAGTAATTATTTATCACATATCTTATGCTTTATCGGTTTGTATGATGATACCATTTTCAGATATCCACAATAAAATTGATATCAATATTCAACATTGGTGGACTTGGTATGGTGACGGTAGTCTCACTTACCTTAGCAAAAGGCCCCAAAAGAGTTGCACTTGTAGGTTGGATATGTGCTATTATCAACCTTGCGGTGTTTGCTGCTCCTCTAAGCATCATGGTAAGAACTTACTATCCCAACAATTTTGATCAAACTTTGCAATGTTAGTGATGAAATCAAAAGTGACGCAATATGTTGAATATGTGTACAACTCAAATTATTGTGCATTTATGTAGAGGAAAGTGATTCGGACGAAAAGCGTCGAGTACATGCCATTCATGCTCTCATTTTTCCTCACTTTATGTGCCATTGCATGGTTCTTTTATGGCTTCTTTGTAGACGACTACTACATAGCCGTAAGTAAAGTATTTTTTAGCAACACTCCATCGTTATCTATACCTATATTTTTGAAGTCTGGCTCACAAAACCCCTAAACTACTTTTAATTCTTTACATTTCATCCCAAGCGGAACTTGAACCCTTAGGCCCCTACCTACTAGCTAGACACACCTCCCTAACGACTTTTGATAGCGTAGACCCTTTGGTATCTCTATTTAGATAATAATATAATGTGGAACTTTACTTTTATAGGTACCAAACATTGCTGGATTCTTATTTGGGATCACTCAAATGATACTTTATTGTGTGTATAAGGATTCTAAAAAGCAAACCGGTGAGGATCAAGTAGCGAAATCGAACGGAAAAGGGAAGAGTCGAGAAGATTTTGATATGGAAGTTATGGTTTGCAACAGTAATCAATCGTTGCACAACAAGTAATTTTGTTATGGTTTATTCAAGATATAATAGAAGATGCATATCTATAGAGGAAAACTTGTTTTCAATGAGTTTTTGAATATGTTAGTTGAAGATAAGGTAAAAAAGCTATATTACCCCTTGTAGGATGAGTATTTAAGATCAATAATGTGGTATGCAGTATAGGGGTGATAAGTTTTAGCCATTACAAACAAATAATGTGGTCTGACTTTCAGACTTGCAAGCTTAAGTGTTATCAATGGTGGTAGTTATATATTTTTATAACGTTCTAATATTTTATATTTTTTAAATATGCTAAAGTTACATATTTAAATTAAGTACTTGATCCCATAAAAATATTTGTAGAAGATGCTTGGATATTATTATTATTATTATTATTATTATTATTATTATTACTATTATTATTATTATTGAAGTGTTTGTGTTAAACACTAGTTATTTTGAAAAAAATACTATCTTTTATTGAATTTCATATAGTATTTCTTGAAGAAAAAATACATTTGTTGATCGATTATTGTTCTTTTATGTATACATCTCGTTTGTCCTAAATCCTTTAAATTTTGCGAGAGATGACGTAATTTTTAGGACACACACGTTTGCATATCGTTAATCACTGTGTGTTATGGTTTGCATGTCATTAAAGGTCTGTATTCTAGTAGTGACTTCATTTAATCAATGTTATTGCTAACTTGTATAGTTCACATTCTTCGGCTCTACCCATGAATTATCCGGTAATAGGTCTTTCACAACGAGCTCTACCTATACAGTAACGATATTTAATTATGAAGGTTGGCTGGGTAGCTGACCTTGTTAGTCCGTTCTTGCAAGATGGGTCTATATTAACTAAGATTTCCTCCGCTTAATGGATAACCATTTGCAACCAATGGAGAATTGCTTCTCATATTGAATTGATGTGAGTGGATTTACACCAATAGAAACCATAAATTTCATACACGGTAAAAGGGACATGCTCCATTTTCTTATTTTTTAGATAGGAAATGTAGTTCGTTTTTCATTCTATCCTATTTGATCATTGATATTTGAACATGGCTCTTTTTCCTTTGTTCTAGTTCATGATCTGAATGAGTCACACATACACCATAGTACATGTACCTCGACGTTGAGGGCATCCGCGAAGCGCGGGGGATTTTGTGACATTTCTAATTGGATGTCTTGTATTTCTAATAAGTTGTTTAATTGTTGGCATGTTGAATCATATACATAATGGACTGGTTTAGATCGATCCTAACCACATGATTATGAATTCCTTTTAGTGGATAGAATAATAAATAAAAGTCATAATATATTAATATGAAACTTGACAGGGGTAACTTCAAATCATGAATTGATGCGAAATCCAGGCCATGCTATTGTCATTCAACCGCTACAAGGTCAACAGTTCCATAAGCTTGGGCCTCTGTTGCTGACATAAAAACATCTATTTCCATGTCTTCGGAGACAACCCATAGGGGTTTGCCCGTTCTTTGTACATAAACCCTTGTCAGGGTTTCACGTAGTTTCAGTGGTTCTGCCGCTTCCAGGATGAATTCTCCCGTTTCTACTTTAGAAAAAGAACCAGCAGGTTGATGGATCGTTACCCTGATGATATAAGAAAATAAAAGTTTATTTATTTCGCATGATAAAGGGAAGATAAAACAAAGATAAAATAATAACAAGAAAAAAAAAGTTAGAATCGAACAACCTTACGGGCATTATGCATTGCATACGACTCTATAATAAAATTGACCCTTACCTTACATCAAATAAAGAAAAAGTAGGATCGATCAGACCCCGATTGGTAAATGATCAACTTACCATCCTTCCTTTCGGAGTAATTCAAAAATATTATGATGTCTCCATTGCTTTATATATTTTTTTATTATATTTTTTTTGTCTGTGATTTGTCTGTGATAAAGCAACCCCAAAGTTGCTTCTTTTTATCAAATAAACTAAGGAAAAAAGAATCATGTTTTTTCTTCGCTCAATAAATATTGTTAAGAGACCTCTGGTGTGAAAAAAAGTTTGTGACGCTGAACTGGACTTCCGATAAGAAAATCGGAAATACCTTTTTCTCATATTACTCTTTCGATACATAATCTAATGTTTTGAAAACAAAATTTCGTATATCGAATTCAAAGTGTCATGCTATTATTACTTAATATTCATATTTCATATGGCAAAGGCATAGTCTTCTTTTTTCTCTCAAATAAAAGCCTCATTGATGCCAAGCGTGAAGGAATGCTAGATGTTTGGTAAGTTCTCCTCCGACCAGGATAAATAAATAGCCACCCCAGGTATTACCCATCCGCCAGGAGAGTTTATAAACAAATACAGATCATTTGGTATCATCCTCGATACTGAGATATATCATAAGACCAATAAGTTGATTCGAGATCTCGCTATCAACCTCTTGACCTAAAAAAAGTAATCTTTCTCAATAAACTCGGTTGATTAGGGTCAAATCCCTTCGGAACCGTACAGACGTCTTTTGATGGATACGGTTCAAAAAAAAAAAGAATCAATATGTAGATTCCAATACTTTTTATTTTTTATAGCAAGTTCCTTCTAACTTATAAAAAATGATTTTCTTTTATTTTTCACTAAACACGAGTTTTGTCTTCCTTTCCTTATTAATGTATAATATAAAAAAAATCATTAAACTTATCCAATTAACTTCTCATTGATGGATTCTTTCATCGTGATTCAATCGAAATCACGATGTTATTTTCTTGCTCTTAAATGGGCATCTTTTAATATTTTTAGGTTTATGCTCCACTCCGGGTAAAGATCCGTCCGATTTTGATTTGCACATATAATACAAATGCTTCCATTACCACTTCTTTTTCTTATGCCTTTTTTTTTTAATTCACACATTTTGTAAAATAGTTGACGGCTACATGCATATTACTCAACTGATTAACATAAAAGTTTGAAATAACTTCTACTTACAAAAAATGATTTCTTTCAAATCAAATAAAAATAGGAATCCTTTATTATATAAAATAGATATATTATCACTTGTTTTTTTTTAAACGGAGCCTGTATACCTCAATGTAGAAGTCCAATTAAGCCAACCATAAATTATTCTAATTGATAATAATAATTTGAATCCCCCAAAAAAATGGATCTAATTGCACTTCACGATCCAAATTTTTAATGATTCAATTAATCTTTCGTGGGCGAAATAGAGGATATCTCGATTGGGGAGAAAACGGGGAAATCTCATATGACCCAATATATCTGACAAGTCGCACTATATGTCAACCCAAGATGCATCTTCCTCTCCAGGACTTCGAAAAAATGTACTTTTAGAACACCAACAGGCATTAAATGAAAGAAAAAAGAACTGAGTACTAGATTTTACTTTGATGTGGAAACGTAACAAAGTCTTTATTATCTTTATAATTATCTTTATAATATTGTACTTTATCCTAGTCATATTTTATTCATAAATTAGAAAATTTTCTAAAGAAAGTCTGAAAAAATAAGGGAAAATTATTACGAACAATGTCCTTTAATGATGAACAAGTATGGTCACATTCACTCATATAAAATGGCATTAACCTCCCCATTGTGTATTGGTACTTATCGAGTATAGAATAAATTTGCCTCTCTTTGTTCCTACGAAAAAATTGTTCCATTATTACCAATAGAATAGAACAAATATGAACCCTTGCGTTGAAAAAATCCACTAAAGAGGGGTCTATAACATAGTCATAATATATTTCCAATGCAATAAAGTTACGTAGTGTCTTTTTTCTTTCATAAAGGGGTATTTCCATGGGTCTGCCTTGGTATCGTGTTCATATCGTTGTATTGAATGATCCCGGACGGTTGCTTTCTGTTCATATAATGCATACAACTTTGGTTGTTGGTTGGGCCGGTTCTATGGCCCTGTATGAATTAGCAGTTTTTGATTCTTCTGACCCTGTTCTTGATCTAATGTGGAGACATGGTATGTTCGTTATACCCTTCATGACTCGTTTAGGAATAACCAATTCATGGGGTGGTTGGAGTATCACCGGGGGGGGGGGGGGGGACTATAACCAATCCAGGTATTTAGAGTTACGAAGGTGTGGTCGGAGTGCATATTGTGTTTTCTAGGTTGTGCTTTTTGGCAGCTATCTGGCATTGGGTGTATTTGGATCTAGAAATATTTTCTTATGAAGGTACAAGAAAACCTTCTTTGGATTTGCCCAAGATCTTTGGAATACATTTATTTCTAGCAGGTGTGGCTTGCTTTGGTTTTAGTGCATTTCGCGTAACAGGTTTGTATGGTCCTGGCATATGGGTGTCCGATCCTTATAGACTAACAGGAAAAGTACAAGCTGTAAATCCATCGTGGGGTGTGGAGGGTTTTGATCCTTTTGTTCCGATAGGAATAGCCTCTCATCATATTGCGGCAGGGACTTTGGGCATATTAGTATGCCTATTCCATCTTAGTGTCTGCCCGCCCCAACGTCTATACAAAGGACTGCGTATGGGCAATATTGAAGCTGTCCTTTCCAGTAGTATCGGTGTTGTCTTTTTTTGCAGGTTTTGTTGTTGCCAGAACTATGTGGTATGGTTCAGCGACTACCCCTGTCAAATTATTCGGGCCTACTCGTTATCAATGGGATCAAGGGTACTTCCAATAAGAAATATATAGAAGAGTTAGTGTTGGGTTAGCCGAAAATCAAAGTTTATCTGAATCTTGGTCTAAAATTCCTGAAAAATTAGCCTTTTGTGATTACATCGAAAATAATCCGACAAAATGGGGATTATTCAGGGCGGGCTCAATGGATAACGGGGATGGAATAGCGGTTGTATGGTTAGGACATTCTATTTTTAGAGATAAAGAAGGGCGCGAACTTTTTGTACGTCGTATGCCTACCTTTTTTGAAACATTTTCGGTCGTTTTGGTAGACAGAGATGGGATTGTGTAACACCCGAAAATCAGAAAGACCAAGAAAGGAAAGAAAACCCTAAGTCAAGGGGGGGGGGGATCAACTCGTCGAGTCCGAGGAGGAACTCGACGAGTCCGAGCAGGATCCGGGTCGAGGAGTAAGTAACCGACTCGGCGAGTCGGAGTATGGACTCGGCGAGTCCGGTCTGAAGAGGGAAACCCTAAATTCGGGGCTTTGGGCACTATTTAAGCACCTCATTCTTTTCCTTAGGGTTCCTTTACACATCCTCTCATCCAGAACATCGAACCCTAGCCGTCATATCCGTTTTTGAACAAAGATCTAGCCTTGGAGTTTGATTTGAAGCTTGGAAGAGAAGGAAGTTCATAGTGGTGCAAGAGGAAACCTTCGATCCAGAGTTGGTGTGGCTTTTCAGAGCATTTGAAGGTAAGAAGTCATTACCTTCACTCATTTACTCATAGTTTCCTTTTTGTCATGAGATTTGGGGCTTTATGCCATATTCTAGAGCCAATTGGAGTTAGAAGTCTATATCTGAAGTTGCTACTTCAGATCTAAGTGTATTCTAGCCTAAAGAGTCATAAAGTATCAGTCTTAAGGGTGTAGGTGAAGCATGGTTGTCTTAAACCCGAGTATGGAATGTTTTGGGCCTAGATCTCCTTAGCTACACGTAAAGTTTGCAACTTTACGTGAGGGATAGGCCTTGGAAGAATGGATCTACAGTTTGGAGTCCCTGCATGACTCAAAAAGCTTCTGAATATATGAAAGACTAAATAGACTCGGCGAGTTGGATGAGCAACTCGGCGAGTCTGTTGAAGTTTGCCTTGGACTCGGCGAGTCAGGTCGCGAAACCCCGAACCCTTCGAGGTAAGACTCGAATCAGTGAGTCGGGTGGAGACTCAGTGAGTTGGACATGACAGGACTTGGAAATTGATGGACTTGGCGAGTCATGGGCTGACTCGGCGAGTCAGTAGGCGGACTCGACGAGTAGGGTTTGACCTGGAAGGTCGACTTTGACCAGGACTTTGACTTTGACCAGAGTTGACTTAGTTGACTTTTGGGGGACAGTTAGACTAAGTGTTGCATTGATATTGGTAGCTCGGGGAGCTAGTGGAGCAGGAGTTCAGAGAGTTGTCGGGTAGCAGCTAAAGGGGTTACCAACAAGTTCAGCAGTACGAGGTGAGTTTCCCTTTATGTGAATGGGTCTACGGCCACAATGCCGGCCCATGTAGTTATGAGTAGGAAGACCCGAGGGTTAGCTCTAGGCGCAGTATGCTAGAATGATATTCAGGACCACGGTCCAATGATAGCGAGCGGGTGCCCAAGGAATGGTTTATATGATACTTTATACATGTTGTCTGTGTGATAAATGTTTGTGCCTGGTAGGGAGGTGAGTGTGGGCGAGGTCCCGTATCTCACCAATAGCAGGGTGTGGACGGTGATCCACATCTCATTAGCAGCAGAACAAGGGCGAGGCCCAAGTTAGGGCAAGAGTGAGTGTGGGTTGGGCCCGTATCTCACTATCAGTAGGAGTATGGATGGGGTTCCATGACTCATCAGTAGCAGGACAAGGGCGAGGCCCAAGATAGGTGAGGCCTTAGGACAGTGTCCATTAATATATGTTTAGCTTATGTGTTGTGATATGCTTGTATGTTGTGATATGCTTATGTGTTAACGGGCGAGGCCCAGTGACAGGCGAGGCCTATGTGAAACAGATCTGTATCCGATCGGGGCTCGAAGCCAGGCGGGGCCTGGAGCGGCGGGGCCGTTGTAGTGGGCGAGGCCGGAGGTAGCGGGCGAGGCCCGAAGTAGCGGGCGTGGCCCATAATCTGTTGTATGTGTTTATGTAGGGTATGTGGTAGGTTGGGGAACTCACTAAGCTTCGTGCTTACGGTTTTTAGTTTTGGTTTCAGGTACTTCCGGTAGCGGAAGGAAGATCTCAGGGTGATCGCATGGCACACACCATAGATTAGTCAGCCCGGGATGTTTTACTCTGATAATAAACATATGTTTGGAAATGATACTCTGAATTCATGTTATGACTTATGATATGTTTTTCATGACTATGGTTTTGGTAATGATTTTAAAAAAAATGGTACGAATTTTGGGACGTTACAAGTTGGTATCAGAGCCTTGGTTTGAGGGATTCAGACATACTCTCGGGTGTGTCTGAACTCAAACTAAGGGATTGGTCTAAAAGTTTTCAAAATGAAAAGACAGTTTTGTGAAAAGAGTTTTTAGAAATGAAACAGTTTTAGAAAAGCGAAAAGAATTCAGAGAGAAAAAGGACTTTGATAAGAGAAAAGGGTGTGGTGCATGCAATCAACCGAGCTCAAGTAAGTGCCCCAAAATACCCATACAAGTTTATGTTATGATTATCAGTTAGTAGAACAGCATGCGATATTAGGACTAAGGATCTAGGGAGGATGCCTTATGTGCCTGTTATATGTGCTTTTAAGCTGCATGATAGTACCGGTTGGACAATTTTAGGATAGCCTGTTTAGGTTATGCCTGAGTTTATGAGCTTATGTTGCATGCTAGTGCAGATTCTTGATATGAGATTATGATTGCTTGAGTATATTATGGTTAGATTTTCCCTTGTCTGAATGTTGCTTGCTTTGTGCATTATGGGATTCTGAGTGATGGGAGTTAGCTATTAGGTGAATATGTCACGTCACATGTGGTCAGGGTTGAATAATCTCATAGTGTTGGATTTGGCCCTATTGCGCAGCTCTCGTTTGATTCTAACCGTTGTAGGGACGAGTCTTTTACTTGAAAGATTATCTGAGTCTCGTCACATGTGATGGTATTCAGGTGATGGATAATTGGCATCACAAGGAGGCCTTCAGCAGCTGAGGACTGGTTTGGGTGGAGTCGGAGATTTCCCTAGGGTAAGCCTAGGATGAGTATAGTGCTGGGAGCAATAGTAGTAATGTAAGGGACTTGGTGGAACCAAGGTAACTCTTGAGGAAAGTACAGATAGATGTGGAAGGTAGTATGGGCCCGTACTACTGAAGGCAGAGGATCTGTACTCGATTCAAGAGGGGCTGAAGTAAAACTAGGAAACTTGTAGTGTGTGTGTGAGATCCCTCAGCAGTGAGGATTATTCTAATAGTTATGTGTTTGTCAGCATGGTAACATTGCGAGAGAGACCAGTAGGCGGATCAGGCACCGGAGAGGGATCAGGCTCAGGTTCAGGGACCGAGCAGCTCGAGGAGCGGATGAAAGAGTTGATATCAGCTGAGGTTACGCGCAGTATCCTAGATCAGACTCCTGTGATCTTTGGCACGATCAAGGAGGGTATACTGGAGATCTTGGATGAGAGACTGGGAGCCTTTTGTACCGAGATAATGGCTTTGATGGGAGCACATACTATGACATTTAAATAGTTCAGAGCTTGCAGAGCTCCAGATTATCATGGGGCTAGGGACCCCATCGCTAGCAGCAGGTGGTTGGCCGATGTTGCCAACACATTCCGTACGAGTCGGTGTCCCAAGGGTGTCACAACTGGAAATTTTGTGTCATGTAATCTATACATTCAAGTTAAAGTGAATCAAAAACTTCAATCAAATACCTCATACAAGTACTACAAATAGTCATCAAACAATTGGAAACCCTAAAAGTTCTTGTTTAGGTACACCTTGGACTAGAACTTCCTTATTGGATCCAAGTGGACCAATAAGCTTCCAAATAGACTATCATGGGCTTAGAACCCTAATTGGGCTCTAATTGGACCCACACTTATTTATCTCAAAATTTTGGGCCATACTGGGCCTAGAATGAAATAAATCACAAGCTTTGATCCATAATTTAACCTAACCTAGCTTAATAAAGCATAAAAATCACAATTTTATTTTATAAGGCCAATGAACACCCAAACTACCTCAAATATTGGGCTTAAGGGCAAAAAGCCCAAAAATCCTTTTTTTCTCTTCCCATTCTCGGCCCAAGGCCCAAACCCAAAGAGAAATGGAAGTGTTGACTTTGGATGCCACCTCACTATTACCCATAGGACTTCCATGCATTATTTCTCATTCTTCCATGCATATCACTTCAAGATCACATCTCTTCTTCCTATCTCTCTCACTCTCGGCCATACACCCACACAAAAATCTCTCAAATTCTCTCTAGATTACTCAAGAACTCTCCTTCCTCCCCTCTCCAAAAATCTCGAAAATTAGGGACTTTCAAGAGGATCTTGCAAGTTAATCATCATCTAAGGTAAGATTATACTTGGATCTATGGTTTAGATTCTTTTGTTATCAAAATCCTTTCCTAATCTATGCAAAAATCATGATCTTGCACCCTAGAACCATCTCAAACTCGAGATCTACCAAGGAAAGGTGCTAAGGCCAAAAATCATCAAGTTTTCCTCCATCTTTTCTTCCAAAAACCGAAACCACACCCAAGGTGAGCTTCATACCCCCTATTTTCTGTTTTTTATGAGTTTTGTGGGGGGGGGGGGAATACAAGTGAAAGTGTAGATCTATATGTGTTTATATGCCTTGTATGATTTCCATGCTTATATGTATGCATTTGTGTGTTATAATGTTGGATCTAGCCATAAAACCCCTCAAAACCGAGATATATCTTGTGTTAAATGATTTTAGCTTCAAATATATTTCTACATACAAAGTGTTTCAAGAAAAATGGTTAAGTGGTTTAGTAACAATTTTCTTTGGGTTAAAAACACAAATTTTGGGCCTAAAATGTGAAAAATACAAAATTAAGGGTCCAAATTGGCATATCACGAATTCTGATGGATGAGGTGTGCCAAAACAGTTTCAATAAAACAATTTCTGGAAATATACTCATTTAGGGGATTAAAAACATAAATTTCAAGCTTAATGGGCTAAAAATGACATTTTTGGCCCAATGAGGCCCATTATGCGAGATTTTCTGTTTTGGAGGGCCAAAACTGTATTTTTCTGTAAAACAGTGGACTATGAGTGTTCCAAATCCTATTCAAAGGTTTAAAATGCTTTTTAAATTTAAAAAGGACCAAAATTGCAAAAAATATTACAATTTGGGCCAAAATTGTCAAAGTTGCGAAAAAGAAGGGTTATAACCGAGAAAACTGAAATTTCAGGGACTTAAACTATTTTCATTGAAAAATATGCAGAAAAATATTAATTTCAATAATTTTTGGTGTTAAAATGTCAAGAAAATCGATTCAAGGACCAAACCGGAAATTATTTTACAAAAGGGTTGAAAAAGTAAATTTTACAATCAATGAGGGGCTGAAACAGAAATTTTTCAAGGCTATTTCAATACATGCAAACAATGGTACCACGGCTATCGAAGAAATACAATACATTACAATACCAAAAGTCGTTGTTAAACGAATTGGCTCGGTCTCGAACCAATAGAAATCTACAACTACTAACACTACGACACTACGATACTACGATTCATACAAGTAACGTTGGTAATTCATTATACATACGAGTGTGCACAGACGTCTACGCACCATCTTTGGGCCCCAAAAGTGTAAAATCTTGTTCGTTGAGCCTAGCTAGCCCAATGATCTGATCTTAAGGCCCGAAGACATTTTTTTTTACGGAGTGTTGGGTTTTACCGACCCGACACAACGTAAATGGACTTTCAATGGCTTGTATACTACTGGTCCCCAAGGGTCCTTTGGTATAGCTAGTAAAGTCTACATTTTATGCGAGGCGGGTCAGGGACCCCTCGTACATTTTATCCCCAACCGGTTAATGGAGTCACCGGGGTCTTCGTGACCTCTTTCTCTTCGGATGTGGGACTACACATAGTCAGGGCGATTGGATAACGTGATTAGTACGGACGACGCCTTCGGGATCGTTAGTATAGCTATAAACTGGGCGTTTGTGTAATGCGGGTTTGTAGTAATTAATCATGCTCAAAAATAATCCAACGTCGCCTGGGACTGACACTATACGCTATGCAATGGTTTCAATGTAACTTCATGTAATACAAGAAATTAGGAAAACATCGGGTTTTCCTAGGGTTTTTCAATACATACAGATTCAAAATGCATACAATCTTAACGAACAAATTTTTTTTTAAGTATAGAAACAAACAAGCATACCTATGGATCTTCACAACATTTTCAAAAGCTTTTCTTTTCAGAAAATATCGGATTTTCTGGTGGTTTTCAAACAATACAAAACATTGGATTTCAAACACTACTTATGAACTCACCAACATTTCATATGTTGACGTTTTTTTCAAAATACTTGTATTCTCAGGGAACCAGTGAACCAAAGGAAAACATATTCAGTGACGGTTGCAGTTTATTTATGTATGAACCGAACAATTTAATTTTTGGAAATGTAATGGTTTGAGACAATGTAATGAATGTAAACACTATCAGTTGTAATATTCAAATGTTGGTGATGAATGATGTTATGTTTCATGTATATTCATTGTGATGGTATTCAATTGAGTCACGACAGCCCCCGGACGTTTCCGCCGTCTGGTTCGGGGTGTGACACAAGGGGGACAAGCTCAGACTCACCTCATGTCTTCTGAAGGACAGAGCGAGGGATTGGTGGGAGGAGGTTGGTCATTCCATTGGTGATGATGTCGCGTTGGACGCGATGACATGGATCGATTTCTTGGCCAAGTTCAGGGCTGAGTTTTCGCCGCTTATTGAGGTGCAGCAAGCTAGCACGGGAGTTTCAGGATTTGACACAGACTACTGAGACTGTGGCGGAGATCACCGCCAAGTTCAGGGAGAGGGACCTTCTTATTCTGCAGTATGTCGCGGACGAGGAGATGAAGAAGGCCCGGTATCATGAGATGTTGAGGGATGACATCAGGCAGTTTGTGAGCAGGTCCAGCTGCAAAACGTTGGAGGATATGATCACACGAGCTAGAGAGAGATTGATTTGGAGCAGATCCGGAAAAGGAAGCCGAATGAGGTTCAGGTAGCCACTGGTTCGGGCAAAAGGCCAGAGGGGTCAGATTCGAGATCGAGGGATTACCCGAGCTGCGGCCGATGCGGGAGGTGCGGCAGAACGCACGAGGGTGCGTGTAGGAGTGGTAGTGGTGGAGATTCAGGCTGCTTCAAGTGCGGCCGGACAGGTGATCTTAGTAAGGATTGTACTGCTACCACCACCCAGGGACCAGACTTGATATGTTTCCATTGCAGTCAACGGGGCCACCAGAAGGCCCAGTGCCTCAGTTTGTTTTCGGCAGGACGGGTGATAGCACCTGCCCCTGCAACTCTGAGGATCACAGACGGACGTCAGGTCCGAGCAGTGGCGCCTGCGGTAGGAGGCAGGGCTTTTCAGATGACTACCTTGGAGACGCGAGCAGCATCGGACGTTGCAGGTATGCGACTTCCGTTTTCAGTTTTTATTTGTGCATGATTATATTGTTATGGTTCTGCATCATTATGTTGGGTTTTGGTATAATATAACATCCTATGGTGCATATACAACCCTAAATACCTTGGATCTATGTTTTCACTAATTATACATGCAAATGGTTTCCAAGGCATTAAACCTATAACTAGCATGCATTTGACATAAACCATATAATATACTAGTTAGGGAAACATACCTTTTATGTGGCTTGAAGTCTTGATGTATTTGGCCTTAAGAGCTTAGCACCTGTGACAACCCAAGTTGTTCCGTTACATTTCCCCGTTACCGTTAACGGAATATTCCAGTTTATAAAAGTTCCGTTAATTGGAGGTCGTCAATTTAATAAACGTTTCAGTTGTTTATGTTTAATATGCCGTTAAGTCGTGATAAAAGGAAATAAAAACACATAACACACATTTCCATTTATTTGGAAAATGTTAAGTTTATTATTACGACCACTAAATCGTGTGCGACCAAAAGCCCCGTATAACGACAATATTGGGTAGAATTCCAGTGAGCTCCAACTCCCACCCATATATAAGGGGGAGTAAACTCCATTTGGAGCTTTTCCACCCTCTCTCTCACTAACCTCTCTCCTCATCCAAGATTAAGGTCCAAAAACATAGATTTAAGGCTCCAAATCAAAAAGATAACATTCCTAACTTGTTATCTAACCTCTTTAGCCTTCAAATTAATTTTTAAAATAAGATTTAGGACCTGGAACAAGTGTTTACGGCCAAGGCACATGCTTGGGCCGTAAACACATAAATATGGGGTTTTAGAGCCAATTAACCCTTCCAAATCATTGTTGGGACTTAGATACGACTTTGAGGCTTACAAACTTGGACTTGGAACACCTTAAACTAGAATTTTGAGGGACAAAAGAGATTTTATGGCCAAGGCATGTGCTTGGGCCGTAAACTCCTCAAACATGGGGAGTAAACACCTTTTTACATGTTAGAATGCCTTGAAACTTAACCAATAGCCTTGTGGTAAATCCTAGACCCATCTAAAAATAGTTAGGAGGCCTTAATCATATCAAAATGTATCATACAAGACTTTACGGCCATGGCACATACCCTTAGGCCGTAAACTCATAAAAGTATGTTAAATGATGCCCTTAAATCACCCCAAGGCTTGGAAAATTACTAGAATCACATGTGATTGCTTTAAGTGCCCCAAATCAATTATCCTTACCCATATGAGAGTTTACGGCCGTAAACTCCAAGTTATAGTCGTGAAATCCCTTTTAAATGGTATAAATTCATTTAGTCCATTCCAAGGCATTTTAGAAATTCATACCAACAAACCCTAAGTCCAAACAAGCCATTAAATACTCAAAATTGCACCAACATGAGTTCACGGCCGTGAACTCATGTATGTATGTGTTATGTGGCTGTAAACTCCCTTAAATGTTTACTCTTGGGGAGTTAACTCAAATCCCAAGTCCCTAGTGCCATTACACGCCCTTAGATACTACCTGGGACACCCCAAACACTTAACCAAAGTGTTTTCCGCTCCTTTGAGTGTGTATACGTGTTTAATTAGTATTAAATATACTAATTGTATGTGAACATATGTTATCATATGTTAAATAGGTCATTGAGTGTGTTCGAGTCCTTACGTGACACCGAACGCCCAAACGACACCTTCGTCGGACCTATTTACACCAGGTGAGTTCATACCCCTGAATGAACCTTTTATATGTTTTTACATGTTTTATAGGGGGGAATTCAAGTTAAACATGCCAGTTATCATATCAATCACATGTGATTGATAACCCGCATGCACAAGATTTTACCATACTGTACACTGTTTTACCGAGTAGGATACTATGATGACTTTCAAAAAGGTTTTCAAACTGTTTCAAACTCTTACTTATACTGTTTTATTCAAAAATCATTTCAAACCGATTTATACTATTTCCAAGGATTTCTAAAGGTTTTCAAACTGATTTTACCAAAGAATACAAAAAAAGCGATTTTCCTAAATATAAAGGTTTTCCAAGGTTTTCATCAAATTTCTCTTTCACGTCGAATACTTATACTTGTTAATTACCACTGCTTTGCTTTCACTTATTGTAAACTCCTACTTGATAACGCTTTCACTTCCTGATACGCTTATACCTGTTATTGCCTTTACTTTGCTTATACTTGTAGTCACTTATACTTGTTAGACGCTTCTACTTCACCAGTTGTCGTTTCCACTTCGTGATACACTTATACCTGCTGGACGCTTATACTTGTTCACACTCTTACTTAGTGATACGCTTCTACTTCACTTATACTTGATATCGCTTCTACTTCACTTAAACTCGATACGCTCCTACTTTACTTGTTATCGCTTCTACTTTGTGATACACTCACTTTTGGCACACTTATACATCACGATAAGAATCCACTTGTTACACACTCAAGCATAGTTAGATGTATGTCTGTGCTTGTCTAGATACATATAAGTAATGATTGAAGGACTTAGGAAGGCTTGTCTGCCCTATTTTCTTTTCTTCGTTGAGATGTGTTCTGGTGGGATCAGATGGCCGTCCGAAGGTCGTTTGATTCATTAGTTATATATTATGTATACGAGCATAGCCATACAGGAATTCTCTAGTCAGTTCAGTTAAGAGTCTCTACCTCTAGTCTACACTTACATTAGAAACACACAACCCACTATTTGGAAGTCTCTACCTCTAGTTCAGCACTTACACACTACCCACTATTTGGGATGCATCTTCAGGACACGGCCTTCTCCGTCGTCTAGTTGGTAACCAGGATCTCATGTAGGGAGAGCGGACATTGTGTGCATAGATCTAGACGGGATTGACAACCCCGCACCCAAACTGCTAGCTACAGTCCCGGCCTACCAAGCCAACGGGTGAAAATGTCATATTTTAGACGCTTGTAGGGCGTCTGGTACTCTAGTCAGTACGGTTACGAGTATCCCGGGTTACCTTATAATTCTTTGGCCTTAAGGTAATGGTATTTCATCAGCAATTTACACTGTATGCTGGTAATTCATTTTCATTGTCACACTGTTTCAACCTTACAAGACGTATATTTCATTTGATACTGTCTGGGGTCTGTTTTCTCTGTTTTGACCTTACAAGACGTATCTTTCATTTGATATTGTCTGGGGTCTGCTTTCTCTGTTTTGACCTTGCAAGACGTATCTTTCATTTGATGCTGTTTGGGGTCTGTTGTTCACCGTTTTAGACCTTACCAGTTGTACCTTTCATTTGGTACCTTCTGGGGTCTGTGTCTCCACTTGTTAGACTGAACCAGGCGTGTTGTTAGTGCAATAATCTCCTGGAGCCTATGATTCCTTTGCCTTAGTCAGCAGTCCTCACTGCCGAGGCATATGTATTTCCCTGATGTCTCTTGCTTCCTTAATAATCAAATTCAGTATTTTGATAATGATAACAATTAAGGGAAAACTACTTTTTACCACATAACACTGACCAGTCTTTGTAGAAGGCTGCTTTTTTTAAAGAAAATATAGGATTTTCTGGAAAGAACTCTAATACACAGAAAACACTTAAACTACTACTTATTAAAGTTATTTGGATAAATGTCACTAAATACTTATGAACTCACCAACATTTGTAAAAATGCTGATACTCTCTTTTCAAATAACTTGTATTCTCAGGTTAGCATTAGACAGGTACATCCCGGAGCTGTTGATGAAGATAGCTTAGTACCATGCGATACTTATTATATTTTACTTGTATTACTTTGATGTAATGTAATGTAACCATGTAAATTATTACTATTAATGCAATGTTTTGTTGTACTTTGATTACTATAATGCATGTGTTGTGATACTTGACATGACGTCATCCACCCCAGAATGTTTCCGCCGTTCCGGTTTTGGGGTGTGACAGATTAGTATCAAAGCATTGTTTATAGTGAGCTAAGTATATCAATTCATAAAAGATATACAACCTATAAACACAATGGGATAAAACACTCTGACCAAGAATTATACTTTAAAATATAACCATATTTTACCAAAGTATAATAACATCCAGAATCTAAACACTTGAACAAAAGTATCACAAGAAGAACAATAATAAAAGTCTTCAGATGTTGAGCATTGCCGTCAAACCTGGGCAGTTATGTAATCGTAAGCTGGAATAAATGTAACCTGATCAGCTACATTTATTCGAGATGCGATGAACGTGTGCTTGGGAGTGATAGTGGTGTTGCAACAAGTATGAAACTTACCAATTAGGAATGCTAGAGCCAAACATAAAGTTAAAATACTATAGGAGTATTTTAGAACACTAAAAGATTCACACTAATCCCAGAATGATATTCAGAAGATAAGAATCAAACAAGAATTAAAATACCATAGGGGTATTTTAGTATGCATAGATAACTTTGTGTGAAGAACTAAAAAGATCGTTATTGATATACCTACAACTATAGAGAGTATACTCCCAATGTTATATATAATAAGGATCCCATAGGCTAAGAATGTGTGGTTTCGCTCTATTTCCTTTTCCTTGTTGGGATGTGGTTCTAGAGTAGTATCACATATTCGAAGGCCTATCGGATCTAAGCTATATATGATTTGTATACCCTGTGTAATCGTAGCAGGACTCGATATGGATCATACAGTGAAATGTTAATAATCTCTTAGGATTCTTTAGACATTTCCATTCTCGCACGAACCTTGTAGAAAACCCTACCCACTTCAATGCTTGACAGAAGAGTTGATGCAGACCCAAAAGAGGTTCATTGAGAAGATTTCCTGTTCGGAAATAAATGAACTAGGTCGAGACTATGGAATTCACCAAGTGCCCATATCTTTTAGGGACATCGGTGAGAAACTCGCCTAAACTTCGGAGATTCCCAGTCATCCATCATGAAGTGATGACACCCAGAGTTGGAATCAGAAGGAAGGCGGAGTAGAAATTCAATATGTCCATACGAGAAGAGAACCCTAGGAAACTACCCGAAGGAAACCAACGCCGATTCCAGTCAAAGATACGAGGCAGGCAGAGGGAGCCAGTACATGGAACCCGAGAATTGTCTTTTCCTCGTGTGCGTCACGCTAATACACCCATAAAATAATACAATTTAGCGAGTTAGTGGTTACACTACTCACGCTATGTGTTAGGTAAATTGTCGTTTCCCGTTTCCAGATACACGATTAGGGCAGATCCCCGCATCTCTATTGAGAGAATTTTAGCCATCTGCCCTTGCGAGCCTCTCTTTCCACAGTTTAGTTCCGAACCATTCTCAAATCTCTCCAGGCCAGAGAGTGAAACCTTTCCCAGTATAAAGGTAACTTAGTAGGAACGACTCGCATCTTGTGGCCTTTTTCCGATACTCATACACCCACTTCGATTACCAGGACTACATCATAGGGATGTAGGTCGACACTCAGACGACCAGTACCCAAGGCACGGGAAAAAGTTATGCCTAATACGTTCAGGACATAAATATCCAGGGTAACCATCGTCTCTCATTACCTTGTATTCCTTTCCTTGTAGGAAAACCATGCCACCGAAGAAGCGTAACCAATCCACAAGCAAGAAACTTGCTCTCTTATTCGATGAAGCTACGTTCCAAACTGCAGTCTCAGCAGCCGTAGCAGCTGTCATGGCTCACCTGAATGCTAACACCGCCAATGTTAGCAAGGGCCCTGTCGGGATTTCCAATCTTGGCGATGGACAACAGCAACCAACACTTTCATACCCAGTCACCCAAGAACCTTCACCGAACCCACTAAAGAGAAAACTCAAGATTGAGGAGGGAAGTACCTCGGCTCAAGGACCTTCTGAAAGGCGACGAGCTGAGGCAGTTTATACCCCTTTAAATCCTTCCCTCCCGACCTCAAGAAGACCATACCTAGGAGACCTTCCCCACTGCAGCAAGTGTTGCAGCTACCATCATCATGGTGCCTACCGGGAACTCTATTGTGCTAGGTGCAACATGAAGGGACATACTGCTCGCATATGTAGAACTCCAATGGAGCGTATTGCATCAATCACCAATGTGACGACCAATCCAGTTTGCCGTCTATGTGGTGCGATTGGACACTTCAAAAGGGATTGCCCAACCGAAGGAAACAACAAAGACACAGAAGGAGCCTAACTCTAATGCTTAGGGAGAAGCATCAAGAAGCCTAGTAGATTTTGGTACGTCTCTCGATCTCGGATAACTAAACTAAAAACAATAAAAGACTAATTCAAACGTAAATTCTTCCAGTAGGGCAAAAGTCGCAGCACTGTTATAAAATTTAAAAAATTCATCAGGTAAAACTATAATGGCTAAACATATACGTTACGGCCATGTATATTTAAGATGGACATACATAGAGTGAGCGAATGCCGCCTCATTTCTTGCTCCTCGTTTGGTTGTGGATTTAGGGCGAGTTCACTCAGTCAACAGTCCTCCCCACTTTAAATATACATGACTAGTATATGTGAGGCGATTATAGAAATGCCTTGTGAGAATCCACTCATGAAAAGGTACTCTATTCGGAAACACTTAGAACTCTCTATAGTTCCGCGTCGATTCTATCAGTCCAGGTATCCGCGGTAGTGATACACAGGATGAAACCCGAGACGCCTAGAACTTGTGTGCCTGTTCGGCACATGACTCTATCGATCTTCATTTTATACCATGTCGGAGTGTGCCAACTTCGATGACTCTATTGATCATGGTTCGACTTCGTGCAACCATGTGTACATTCTTAGTGTTGTGTAAAAAGAACTTTCCCCGTAGCCATGTCGGCAAATAAAGGTTCTCCCGAACCTAAACCTAACACAAATGAATCAAACCTAATGCGATCCGTCAATCGTCCCTCTTATCTCAAACCTTCCGAAGTACCCAGGAGAGGGTACCCAGCGCCGTTGACCAACCCCTCGTAGTCAGATGGAAACCGAAGCGAAAGACACTGTAGATACTCCAGAAGACGACAACCAACTGAAGCGTACTTCATAGTTTCCCCAAAAAGACCCTTCGCACCTCGCACGTCAGGTTCGTAAACATAGAGATTAGAACTCATAAGGGATGACCACCATAACCAGGTATATGCGTAAAGGTGGTATACAATTGAGATCAAAAAGATTTAAGGTGTGTGTTTCCTCCCTACTCCCTGTTCCTCGTTGGGTTGTGGGTTCGGGGTGGAGTCGCACAGCTGAACATCCTGCCGACCTCAATTGTATACTGCTTGCATACACCAAGTACTGGTGGTTAAGCCAAGCATGAGCTCTACCATGAACCTCTTCGCAAAACACTTTCACCCTATTCCATAACATAGGAGCCGGAGTCAAGAGAATCACTACGGGTTAAGCTAGTAAAGTCCCGAGTGATGAGACCCTATACTCACTAGAATTGACCTAGACCGAGGAAACTCAGAACCTTCGGAAGAGTAGTTGCAGTATATGCTCGCACTACTCAGGCACATTGCCCACCCTGTTATAGACAGGTAGTGCCTATCATCCTCCACCCTCTTGCATGGAGGAAATTGTCGTCGCCCTGTAGACGATAAAAATACATTCTCCGAAGTGAACACTAGGATACCGAGGACCATGGGATAACCTCCACAGCTAAGAATACTTGATCAAAGTGCGAAAGTAGTTGCGTTAAGCCTCATGAACCAGATCCCGAAGAGGTTATAGACTTGACACCAGTCCTGGTGTTAGTCGAAGGGTTATGCAGGAGCATGCACTTTCCACGCTAGAATAAACCAAAGTCTTAGAGATTCATTGGACTATTAGGTGTTCCTTGAATACCATCTCACGCAGAGATAGTAGAACCACCTCCTGAGATAGTCCAACGCTCGTCTGGTGAAACCCTATCTCCCCGGCCCTCAGGGTTTCCGTATCTCAAGATTCGTTAGTGCAGGTCCATTTTGCACAAGCTTGAGATAGACACTCTACAGCAGACAGATAACCGTAGATACGCAACCCATCCGATGACCTAGAAAGTCTCTATCAGCCAGTTGACATGAAACGCGAAACCGAAGGACCACCCGAGCTTTCTAAGAACCAACCTGAAGGACTACGCTACCAATACGGGAGAGAACGTTAGGAACTTCGGAATGGTGATCACGCCAATGATGATCTTGCCATAGAAGTACACTATGTTTTGAGTACTGAAAAGCTCTACCCTTCCGAGAGCTTAGGACCATCTGAGAATTCTCATAGAGACTTGGTCCAACCCTTTTCAGGCCGCTACTGCCTTCAGATATACCACAAGATTCACACCCGATCGATCCACTTCTTAGACTTGATTTGTGATTTCCCGACTTCACTATTCGTGCCTCACTCATCTTGATAGAAACCATTGAGAACCCTAACCTCGTATATACACCAGTCGGAACCCACTAGGTACTCGAGACGGGATCCGCATCCCGTACGTTAAGGTTTGTTGGAATGACAAACACAGACCCGAGTTCACTTGGGAATGTGAGGACAAACCATATAGGAAGTACTCTCTTACCTCTACTTGGCCATTCATACCTACTTCCTTGCCTAGACCTGAATTTCGGGACGAAATTCCCTCTAACGGGGGGATGATGTGACAACCCAAGTTGTTCCGTTACATTTCCCCGTTACCGTTAACGGAATATTCCAGTTTATAAAAGTTCCGTTAATTGGAGGTCGTCAATTTAATAAATGTTTCAGTTGTTTATGTTTAATATGTCGTTAAGTCGTGATAAAAGGAAATAAAAACACACAACACACATTTCCATTTATTTGGAAAATGTTAAGTTTTATTATTACGACCACTAAATCAGGTGCGACCAAAAGCCCCGTATAACGGCAGTATTGGGTAGAATTCCAATGAGCTCCAACTCCCACCCATATATAAGGGGGAGTAAACTCCATTTGGAGCTTTTCCACCCTCTCTCTCACTGAACTCTCTCCTCATCCAAGATTAAGGTCCAAAAACATAGATTTAAGGCTCCAAAAAAAAGAGGTAACATTCCTAACTTGTTATCTAACCTCTTTAGCCTTCAAATTAATGTTTAAAATGAGATTTAGGACCTGGAACAAGTGTTTACGGCCAATGCACATGCTTGGGCCGTAAACACATAAATATGGGGTTTTAGAGCCAATTAACCCTTCCAAATCATTGTTGGGACTTAGATACGACTTTGAGGCTTACAAACTTGGACTTGGAACACCTTAAACTAGAATTTTGAGGGACAAAAGAGAGTTTACGGCCAAGGCATGTGCTTGGGCTGTAAACTCCTCAAACATGGGGAGTAAACACCTTTTTACATGTTAGAATGCCTTGAAACTTAACCAATAGCCTTGTGGTAAATCCTAGACCCATCTAAAAATAGTTAGGAGGCCTTAATCATATCAAAATGTATCATACAAGACTTTACGGCCATGGCACATACCCTTAGGCCATAAACTCATAAAAGTATGTTAAATGATGCCCTTAAATCACCCCACGGCTTGGAAAAATTAGTAGAAACACATGTGATTGCTTTAAGTGCCTCAAATCAATTATCCTTAACCATAGGAGAGTTTACGGCAGTAAACTCCAAGTTTACAGTCGTGAACTCCCTTTGAAATGGTATAAATTCATTTAGTCCATTCCAAGGCATTTTAGAAATTCATACCAACAAACCCCAAGTCCAAACAAGCCATTAAACACTCAAAATTGCACCAACATGCATTCACGGCCGTGAAATCATGTATGTATGTGTTATGTGGCTGTAAAATCCCTTAAATGTTTACTCTTGGGGAGTAAACTCAAATCCCAAGTCCCTAGTGCCATTACACGCCCTTAGATGCTACCCGGGACACCCCAAGCACTTAACCAAAGTGTTTTCTGCTCCTTTGAGTGTGTATACGTGTTTAATTAGTATTAAATATACTAATTGTATGTGAACATATGTTATCATATGTTAAATAGGTCATTGAGTGTGTTCGAGTCTTTACGTCACAACGAACGCCCAAACGACACCTTCGTCGGACCTACTTACACCAGGTGAGTTCATACCCCTGAATGAGCCTTTTATATGTTTTTACATGTTTTGTAGGGGGGAATACAAGTTAAAAATGCCGGTTATCATATCAATCACATGTGATTGATAACCCGCATGCACAAGATTTTACCACACTGTACACTGTTTTACCGAGTAGGATACTATGATGACTTTCAAAAAGGTTTTCAAACTGTTTCAAACTCTTACTTATATTGTTTTATTCAAAAATCATTTCAAATCGATTTATACTGGTTCCAAGGATTTCTAAAGGTTTTCACACTGATTTTACCAAATAATACAAAAAAAAATGTGATTTTCCTAAATATAAAGGTTTTCCAAGGTTTTCATCAAATTTCTCTTTCATGTCGAATACTTATATTTGTTAATTACCACTGCTTCGCTTTCACTTATTGTAAACTCCTACTTGATAACGCTTTCACTTCCTGATACGCTTATACCTTTTATTGCCTCTACTTCGCTTATACTTGTAGTCACTTATACTTGTTAGACGCTTCTACTTCATCAGTTGTCGTTTCCACTTCGTGATACACTTATACCTCCTGGAAGCTTATACTTGTTCACACTCTTACTTAGTGATACGCTTCTACTTCACTTATACTTGATATCGCTTCTACTTCACTTAAACTTGATACGCTCCTACTTCACTTGTTATCGCTTCTACTTTGTGATACACTCACTTTTGGCACACTTATACTTCACGATAAGAATCCACTTGTTACACACTCAAGCATAGTTAGATGTATGTCTGTGCTTGTCTAGATACATATAAGTAATGATTGAAGGACATAGGAAGGCTTGTCCGCCCTATTTCCTTTTCTTCGTTGAGATGTGGTCTGGTGGGATCGGATGGCCGTCCGAAGGTCGTTTGATTCATTAGTTATATATTAAGTATACGAACATATCCATACATGAATTCTCTAGTCAATTCAGTTAAGAGTCTCTACCTCTAGTCTACACTTTCATTAGAAACACACAACCCACTATTTGGAAGTCTCTACCTCTAGTTCAGCACTTACACACTACCCACTATTTGGAAGTCTCTACCCACTATTTGGGATGCATCTTCAGGACACGGCCTTCTCCATCGTGTAGTTGGTAACCAGAATCTCATGTAGGGAGAGCGGACATTGTGTGTATAGATCTATACGGGATTGACAACCCCGCACCCAAACTGCTAGCTACAGTCCCGGCCTACCAAGCCAACGGGTGACAAATTTCATATTTTATACGCTCTTAGGGCGTCTGGTACTCTAGTTAGTATGGTTACGAGTATCCCGGGTTACCTTATAATTCTTTGGCCTTAAGGTAACGGTATTTCATCGGCAATTTACACTGTATGCTGGTAATTCATTTTCAGAGTCACACTGTATCGACCTTACAAGACGTATCTTTCATTTGATACTGTCTGGGGTCTATTTTCTCTGTTTTGACCTTACAAGACGTATCTTTCATTTGATACTGTCTGGGGTCTTCTTTCTCTGTTTTGACCTTGCAAGACGTATCTTTCATTTGATGTTGTCTGGGGTCTGTTGTTCACTGTTTTAAACCTTACCAGTTGTACCTTTCATTTGGTACCTTATGGGGTCTGTGTCTCCACTTGTTAGACTGAACCAGGCGTGTCGTTAGTGCAATAATCTCCTGGAACCTATGATTCCTTTGCCTTAGTCAGCAGTCCTCACTGCTGAGGCATATATATTTCCCTGATGTCTCTTGCTTCCTTAATAATCAAATTCAGTATTTTGATAATGATAGCAATTAAGGGAAAACTACTTTTTACCACATAACACTGACCAGTCTTGGTAGAAGGCTGCTTTTATTAAAGAAAATATAGGATTTTCTGGAAAGAACTCTAATACACAGAAAACACTTAAACTACTACTTATTAAAGTTATTTGGATAAATGTCACTAAATACTTATGAACTCACCAACATTTGTAAAAATGCTGATACTCTCTTTTCAAATAACTTGTATTCTCAGGTTAGCATTAGACAGGTACATCCCGGAGCTGTTGATGAAGATAGCTTAGTACCATGTTGTACTTATTATATTTTACTTGTATTACTTTGATGTAATGTAATGTAACCATGTAAAATTATTACTATTAATGCAATGTTTTGTTGTACTTTGATTACTATAATGCATGTGTTGTGATACTTGACATGACGTCATCCACCCCATAACGTTTCCACCGTTCCGGTTTTGGGGTGTGACAGCACCAATAGTATGAAATGCCTCAAATGGAACCACAACACACCTAGGGCAAAGGTGGCTCTTGAGAGAGAATTCCATGCACCAAAACACCTCCATATTTCTCTAAGAAAAGAAGTGGTGATTTTGGCTATGGAGTAACCTATTTATATGTAGGATTCCAAGGGTCATGGGTATAACCCATAATCCATACCCATGGGTTTTATGATCCATGGTTCATGTGGCCCAACTCTTTATGTATCCATATATAAACTTGGACCAACATGGGTCATAAGCCCAACACATATAAATATAACTAATTGTCATAATTAGTCCCCATAGATTTAATTAGTATCTTTTGATCACTAAATTAATTCCAAATTAATTCTTGATCGATACTAATTAAAACATATGATTTCATATTAATATATTATAACTTATAATATATTAATAAACCATAAATAACCTTCTCTCAAAAGTCCATCCTAACAAATTGTCCTGATGATATGCAACCCAAATGGACCATGCTACTCTCGGGTCAAGTACATACCAATAATAGTTATGGGCTTAGACATCTAATCCAACAGTCTCCCACTTGTATAAGTCTAAAACTATTATTGCAAGCACGACTTCATAACCCGACTAGCAATCGTAGCTCTTAAAGCCGCTGTCGAACTCTGAACAAATCAATGACACGTCCATTAGATAAGGGATCATATATTCCTCCATTCTAGATATCATATGGACTGAGACATGGATTATAATCATTCTTTTTGTCCATTCGCTGTTTCCCGATTTCCGATTTATGACGACTGACTAATTGAACAAATCAAATCAGTCCTGGCCCGGCCGAGCACTTCCATTTGTCATCATCAAATCATCGAGGGGCCCACAGATATCGCTTTTATCCCGAAGGTAAAAGGAATTGATAAAATTCGACTCATATGGCTTGTTCTACTACTTGTTGAATCATACACAAAGGCACGTTTTATAACACCGAGTTACCGAGTGCGTTTTCGTGCAATCAATGTACAATCCACTCATAGTAACAAATCATATCTCTAGGTTTGAAGAATATTAGATATTATCGTCTCATGATCACTCGTGATAAAATCCATGAATTGATTCCAATGAGCACGGGTTGAATCCAATACTTAGAACTTATGAGCACTCATGAGTGTTGTAGCCCTTTGTCCAACACCTTAGACCTCTACAAGCCAACCCATGACAGTCTTAATTCATATCTACTTCCAACATATGACCGACTGTGGATGGTTTGAATAACTTAGTCATTCCGGAAGAATAACCTAGTTTATTCTGGAAGTCAAAACATGCAAAATGAAACACAAGAATAATTGAATCCAATATGGTATCAAAACCTATGAACATAAATAAAACACCTTTTATTTATCACCATATGATTACACATTATTCATTGTATACTGTTTCGGCTATCAACTTTATTCTTGAATTTAAAACAATAGTTGTCCCATGCTCCAAGCATGTACACTATGTTTTCTAAACACTAGTCATGTCATACACCAAGTATGCATACTATGTTTGTCTATGATCTTCAGTTTGTGAATTAGATCAATTGAACATAACTCCAATGATCCTCTTTCACAGTCCCAAATCCTTACTGCAAATGCAAGAATTCCAAATTCATGCCATTTATTGAACTCTGTTAGATTCTAAGCTTATATGCATTGATCCTCTTGTAATGATTATGCACAAAGTCAGAAAGACTTGACAACAATCATTACAGAGTATTCCAAAGGAGATCAGCTCCTTGGAAACATCCTTCTTGCATTAAGTTTCCTAATCTTTCACAAATTGAGTGATTTCTAACTTTGAAACATTTCCATATTCCATTTTGACTATCACTTCTGAACAAGAGTTGCCTCCTTACAAATTATGTCAATATGGTCCTTCCAGAATTATCACTATACTTCCAACTGTCCTTGAGCAACCAATCTTTGGTAAACCTTAGATTGTCCTCGACAATTGATTAATCCTTTTAGTCATATCCAATTCTAGACCTTTTCCCTTCTTAATGCCCCAGGCATTTGGAAAATTTTAGAAAGGATGAATATAGCACATGTAATCAATCCTATATCCGAAGCATATGGGACACGATTCATGATGTCTCACATAAAGACCAAACCAGTCTTTTGCTATAACATTTCCATTTCTATTTGCCAAGTTCTCATAATTCAAATTATGAAAAGGGATGTCGTAATCATAATTGAATTTTAGAACGCAAATAATGGACCCATATACAGAATTTCCTTATGTTGAGTCATTCCAACATAAAATTCATATATATATATATATATATATATATATATATATATATATATATATATATATATATATATATATATATCCTTGACTAAATACGATTAAAACCTCAATCTAAGCTTTTAGATTTGAGATGAAGTATAATTTTCTCTCCCTTAATTATAGCAAAACAACTTTTTCAACCCCTGCAACCTCACGAATTGAAACTTTTGTTTTCTATAATTAACATTGCTAACTTGCAATACTTATCATAATTATCAGGCTCCCACTAACATGATGATTATTAGCATAACACTTATGCTCCCACTAGCTTTGACATGTACCCAGAAATCAACTGAACTTCTAGAAATCAATACTTTATTGACTTTCTTACCAAAGTTCAGATTTCTGATACTAGATTGCCTTAATAAGACTTTATCAATATCATACACCTCTCTTAGATAGCTCACATGTGTGTCTAAACAATTATGAATAGGGATGTCGTAATCATAATGTTTAGACCTTTTGTCATTCCCACAATTTCTATCTACTCAAAATCTACTTAGTGAAAGAGTTTCCTTACCATCATTTTCATGAATCGAAGAGAAACCTTATGACACTTAGATTTAATGGTGTATGTGTTCTTATCCATGTGAATTGTCAAAACCATAGTCACATGACAAGGATAATGACAAATCCAAACTCATATGGATTGAACTTGTGCAATCTTAACTTGTTGCCACCTGGCAGCTCAAAGGCCTGCCATTGCTTCCAAGTAGTTATGCAAACAATTGAGAACATGTAGAACTCAATTGTGTAGCCAACTTAACTGGAATGGGCACATAAATGTCAGCATGATAGGTTATAAACCTCTACTTGTGTGCTAGCAATGAAATACAGGTTTTATTCTTGATTACTTCTTGAAACATTTTTTCAGGATCTTTTAGGCTCCCACTATCTCCTTGACCTATACGACTTTCTTGCCAAATATTCAAGAGATAGTGTGGATTCTAATCAAGACATACACTTAACACAATTAGCCTTAGTTGGTCTTTGTTTTATCCAAAAACATCACAACTTACCAATTTCAAATGTACAAGAGTTGAAAACTTTTACTCTTACATTTGACAAGTGTTTTAAACCTTCTTTAAGACATGTCGCTCAAGTTACAATCTTAGAGTATAACTCTATGAATTGTTTTGGAATGAAGTATGAATCATCTTCTTGATTTAACCACTTCAACAATTCATAACTCCTCTTCTTAACTATCAGAATGTACTTAGAGGATGAATTGTGATAAGGTCTCAAAATCATTAAGATGACCTTAAAACATGATACTAAAGTACTCTCCCATCTTTTCAGATTTGAGAAACTTTTATCCTTCTGCCTAATTTGATTCTTCTTATTCGTTCTGTCATACATTGAAAACTTTCCAATGTTTCAGAATTATAATTAAGCTTGTAAGTATAATCATACTTACTAAACCTTAGTAAATCATGACGAATAGTCTTATCCATCTTTTGTGGTGGACTTTGACAAGTGCACAAGAAAGTGTACTTGGTCCCTTAGTCCTTCTCTTAACTCACACATCCATGTGAACAAGTAGTTAGTCTTAATTTTTCCAATGCTCGAAAGTTCTCATTCATCATACTATACAACTTGCATGATTCCAAGTTTCGGTCCAATTGAAAGTTGGGTGATGAGAATATTTCCTTATTTGGTAAATTTAGACACTACCACAAATGAACGAATCAAATTCATATTTCCAATATTGCTATAAACATACAAACATCAAGTTTTCATGAATGCCATTGTAAGGAGATAAAAATAAAGTAAAAAAACTTTTATTTATTTTAAAATGTGGAAAAAACTTTTTCCTTACAATGTAACTTGAAATGAAAACTATGTTATTACTTGTTTCCTAGCAATCTATCATAACTCCTAAGAGTAGCTCAAGAATCCAATCTTCAATCAAGCGATAGAAATGCATCTTCACGATCAGATTCAATATACTCTTTCTTTATGTTTCCTTCACTTTTCCTTTTATTCTTAAACATCAACATGTGACCCAATCACATCTTGTAATAAGAATCTCAGAACGGAAACTTAACCGAGTTAGATAGTGGACCTTACCTGAAATAGAGTCAAACTTATTGACTTTACTAGCCTTATGATCTTTCAGGTAAAATTGACAGCTTCGCAACCAATACCGTTTCCTTTTGGCAATAGGACCATATGGACCCTTAGGTAATAGTACATGGGACTATCTCAGACTTAGCCTTTCTCTTTACCATTTGGTCAACCGAGTTGACTATGGCCGATCCCTTTCCATTGGGAAGAGAATGCTTTTCTGGATTTCCTGTGTCACTATTGTCCCTGTCCATAAAGTTTTGGGAAGTTGATCTCCTAATCAAATTTGCTTTACTAGTACACTAAATCATTTCTGATTTAGCAGCACCAAGCAAATAGATAAGATAATTAAGGGTCTTGTCATAGTCTGTTTCATAGGAGTCCCAAGGAACTCACTATGTGACTTAGAAAGTGATTGAACCACTAACTTTTTTAAGACTTTGACACCCAACTCTTCCGGCTTGTCAGTATGTGACTTCATCTCCAAGATGTGATCACACCTAGACCTTGCCTTGCCAATAGGGCTTGAGTGACCTTGAACTCGTGGGTTAGGGAGAATAATTGGAGGAGGTGGAGGAAGTGAAGTTCCTAGATATTTGGGAAGATCATAGATGTTTGAACTAGACATCTTTTGGGAGATATTCAAGATAGTTGATTTAAAGTCCTTAATATAACACCCAATATGAAATATTAAGGCTAGGACCCAACAAACTATTTTATAACTTGGAAGAGGGATGTCGTAATCCAAGCTATAGAATATTTGAAGGTAGGTGAATGACGATTCACCAATTTCCACCATGAAAAACGAAATAATTTATTAGGTTTTAATTGGATTTGAAACTCCTAGATTTTTTGAGATTCATTGAACTTTTCAATGGCATGTTTAAATCTCGAGTGTGCCCTTCAGGTTTTGTGACTGGGATGCCGAGGATCACAAAACAAGGTGTGAAGTAACCATGCAAATTACTTGGCACCCTTAAGTGTTTACCCCTCAATCGATGTGCCGGTTAACCACACACGCTCCATCGATACTATGATAAACACTAAGTTACCCTTTGCCTACCTTGTTAAATACGAGTTAGTGTGCCGGTTAACCACACACGCTCCACTAACCGACTTAAACAAAGTGCAAAGTGTAATTTCATGGATTAGCACCTTATTCACATTTTCCTAAGTAACTAAGATTGGGTATTTATAAAAGGTTTAGTTACTTAGTATTTATCATTAATACTTTTAATGAAGGGAGAATTATAGTCCTTGTTCTACCCGTTCGACTAACGACCCTCCACCGGTCAAGGAAGCGGTGGGTGAGAGTGGACACCCATTAAACTGCCATTTTATAGGCAGTAACCTTATACCCCCCTTATAGACCGGCTTCGTGAATGAGGCCTACTAACGGTAAGACTGACTTTACTCTTATACATATATATATATATATATATATATATATATATATATATATAAATATTATTAACTGATAATATTATAAAGTATAAGGGTTGAATTTTAACTTTTAAAATTCTAAGGTCTAGTTTGGAATTAAAGTATACATGGGGGTAACTTTACAAATTCCAAAACTTGAGGACAAGTTTTGAAACCTTTCAAAACTCTTGTCTTTTTTCATAACTTATGAGTTTAATTAAGGTTTAATGAAATAAAAATCAAGTTTCATAACTTGATGGAAGATATTAAATCATTTAATGATGACATTAAAAATAGAGACTCTTCTGTTTTCATAACCTATGAGACTTAATGATACTTTAAAAAGAAAAACTCTTCATTTTCCATAACTTGAGGACAAGTTATGGAGTTCATAAGAACCATTAAGATCAAATATCCCAATTAACACAATAATCAAATAATTTTTCTATGATCTAGATTAAACTCATAAGTAAAGATTATTCACATCAACAATTTTCAAGAAATTAGATAATCATATAAACTAATACAAAACTTGAAACTTTGACAATTATCCTTTGAAGACTCTTGGACTTCATAACCTAAAGAGTTAATAAATGAGACATTTCGCATCCATAACTTATGGAAGTTTCAAAACTCTTAAGATCATAACTTTAAAAAAAAAACTTTTGAGTTCCAAAATTATATGACAAAATTTGTAACTCCTTAAAACCACTTAGATCAAAATTTTAAAACAAATAAAATAATCATATCATTCTATCTTTTAATAAATTGACCTAATTCAACTCTTGTAGTAAATTGACTCAAATTTTACAAATAATTAGTTTTTCATAAAATCAAGTAATTATCATATAATTTGACAAATTTCATGTTTTTTTTTCTTTTATTTTTCCATCAACTTGAAAAAAATACATTTGCATCAAATATAGTAGAAAACAACTCATGGCTCTGATACCACTGTTTGGTTTTGGTATAATACAACATCCTATGGTGCACATACAACCCTAAATACCTTGGATCTATGTTTTCACTAATTATACATGCAAATGGTTTCCAAGGCATTAAACCTATAACTAGCATGCATTTGACATAAACCATATAATATACTAGTTAGGGAAACATACCTTTTATGTGGCTTGAAGTCTTGATGTATTTGGCCTTAAGAGCTTAGCACCAATAGTATGAAATGCCTCAAATGGAATCACAACACACCTAGGGCAAAGGTGGCTCTTGAGAGAGAATTCCATGCACCAAAACACCTCCATATTTCTCTAAGAAAAGAAGTGGTGATTTTGGCTATGGAGTAACCTATTTATATGTAGGATTCCAAGGGTCATGGGTATAACCCATAATCCATACCCATGGGTTTTATGATCTATGGTTCATGTGGCCCAACTCTTTATGTATCCATATATAAACTTGGTCCAACATGGGTCATAAGCCCAACACATATAAATATAACTAATTATCATAATTAGTCCCCATAGATTTAATCAGTATCTTTTGATCACTAAATTAATTCCAAATTAATTATTGATCGATACTAATTAAAGCATATGATTTCATATTAATATATTATAACTTATAATATATTAATAAACCATAAATAACCTTCTCTCAAAAGTCCATCCTAACAAATTGTCCTGATGATATGCAACCCAAATGGACCATGCTACTCTCGGGTCAAGTACATACCAATAATAGTTATGGGCTTAGACATCTAATCCAACACATTATTGGTATGAGTATTTTAATTTTGTGTGACTTGCTTGTGATTGAGTTATATGCCATCTGCATACCTTGGATATTTGAATGGTAGTTAAGGGATGTGCCCTATTAGAGAAGGTTACTTAGGATGCAGTAATTGTAGCATGCCTGGGAGGGACTTGGTATGTCTCGCTAGTTCGGAGCTGTATAGTTTTAGAGATGGACTGGTTAGATCCCTAGCTAGGGTAAGCTTGGGTTCCTCAGCATATTGATTATGGAATGGTAGCAGAGAAGATTGGGAATTCTTCTCAAGCATTGAGCAGTGAGGTATAAGCAGGGTCAAAGTGGGGGAGAACCCTCCGAGTGTACAAGGGTAAGAGCACGCAGATCCATAATGAGTACGCGGCCGCATAGAAGGAATGGAAGTGGCACATCGATTGATGGGCTGAGGAGTTTAGGGTTGGTAGTTTGAGAAACTCTCCATCGGTCAGTTTGTGTAATTGTGATGGTTAGTAGATGGTTGCGAATTCAGGTTGGAGGATCGCCTGTAGGACTCAGGTGAGTCAGAATGAGGATCTTGAGAACTGATAGCATGGGATGCTTTCGTATTAGCAAACAGTGATGGAAAGAGTTGTAAGACTATGGGGCATCCGTAGCATTCACTAGCAGTCAGTGGTGGAAAGTGTTATAAGACTATGGGGCAGCCGTAGCATTCACTAGCAGTCAGTGGTGGAAAGTGTTGTAAGACTACAGGTCAGCCGTAACATTCACTAGCGGTCAGTGGTGGAAGGTGTTGTAAGACTACGGGTAAGCCGTAGCGTTCCCTAGTAGCTTCGTTAGTGGAGTTGGGGCGAGGCCCTTATCTACTAGTGATCAGGTAGGGATCAAGAATGAGTAGTGGCTGAGAATAGTATGGAGCTTGCCTGTATAGCCCTAGAGAGGCGAGACCTTGGGAGAGGCCGTTTCAGGATGTAGTTGGGTGAGACCCGTGGGCGAGGCCCGTGTGAGAGTAGTAGTATAGGTGAGACCTGAGAGGAGGGTTGCTCAATAGTATAATCGGGTGAGACCCGTGGGCGAGGCCCGTGAGTTTTAATAGTATAGGTGGGACCTGGTAAGGACCTTAGGGTCAAGTTGGGGGAGCGAGGATCCCAGGACTTGTAGCGCCAGAGTGGCAGAGTAGAGGGGGCAACATTAGATAGTCTAAGTTTCTTCGGAAGTTCCTGGGAGCGACAAGGAGGTTGTGTTGAGGCTAGCGACCCGTGGGAGCCGGTAATCCAAACATTGATAGATCAGCAGGGACCAGGGTGATCTCGGTTCATCCAGAAGGCGGATAAGGGACAACAGAGATTTTCAGTCAGTGGCACTGGAGTTAAGAACTATCCAATGGATACTGGCGGTAATGACCCGTACTGAAAGTAGCGGGGGTAATGGAGTTGGTGAAGGATAGGACCTTCACAGTGACACAGGAAGTAGTTGGTTGTGGAACGTTGCCTTGGAAAGGCCGGAAATCGCACAGGGAAATAAAGGGGTGAATCCTCAGGGTGTTCAGCATGAGTACTTGGGGAGTACCAGAAGGTTTTTCAGTTGAGTAAGTTGTGTTTCCAGGATGACCAGAGTTAGGGTGAACCCGAGGATACTATTCGAAAATATTAAGGGTCGTTAGGATGACCGGTTGAAAAGCCAGCGAAGGTAGGCAGCTGGTGTTGGATTAATAAGTAGAGTATAGAAAGCAGATTATAGGGCGATTGTCCGTAGAGAAACTTCGAGGACGAAGTTTAGTTTAAGTGGGGGAGAGTTGTAACACCCGAAAATCAAAAAGACCAAGAAAGGAAAGAGCACCCTAAGTCAAGGGGGGTCAACTCGTCCAGTCCAAGGAGGAACTCGACGAGTCCAAGCGGGATCCGGGTCGAGGAGTAAGTGACCGACTCGACGAGTCGGAGTATGGACTCGGCGAGTCCGGTCTGAAGAGGGAAACCCTAAATCCAGGGCTTTGTGCACTATTTAAGCACCTCATTCTTTTCCTTAGGGTTCCTTTATACCTCCTCTCATCCAGAACATCGAACCCTAGCCGCCATATCCGTTTTTGAGCAAAGATCTAGCCTTGGAGTTGTGATTTGAAGCTTGGAAGAGAAGGAAGTTCATAGTGGTGCAAGAGGAAGCCTTGGATCCAGAGTTGGTGTGGCCTTTCAGATCATTTGAAGGTAAGAAGTCATTACCTTCACTCCTTTACCCATAGTTTCCTTTTTGTCATGAGATTTGGGGCTTTATGCCATATGCTAGAGCCAATTGGAGTTAGAAGTCCAGATATGAAGTTGCTACTTTAGATCTAAGTGTATTCTGGCCTAGAGAGTCATAAAGTATCAGTCTTGAGGGTGTAGATGAAGGTTGTCTTAAACCCGAGTATGGAATGTTTTGGGCCTAGATTTCCTTAGCTACACGTAAAGTTTGCAACTTTACGTGAGGAATAGGCCTTTGAAGAATGGATCTACAGTTTGGAGTCCCTGCGTGACTCAAAAAGCTTCTGAATGTATGAAAGACTGAATAGACTCGGCGAGTCCTTCGAGTGGACTCGACGAATAGCATGAAGATTAGGAGGAACTCGACGAGTTGGATGAGCAACTCGGCGAGTCTGTTGAAGTTTGCCTTGGACTCGGCGAGTCTGTTCTTGGACTCGGCGAGTCAGGTCGCAAAACCCCGAACCCTTTGAGGTAAGACTCAAATCAGTGAGTCGGGTGGAGACTCAGTGAGTTGGACAGGACAGGACTCGGAAATCAATGGACTCGGCGAGTCATGGGCCGACTCGGCGAGTCGAGTCGCGAATGGAAGGACTCTGAGCATATGAACTCAGCAAGTCAGTAGGCGGACTCGGCGAGTAGGGTTTGACCTGGAAGGTCGACTTTGACCAGGACTTTGACTTTGACCAGAGTTGACTTAGTTGACTTTCGGGGGACAGTTAGACTAAGTGTTACATTGATATTGGTAGCTCGGGTAGCTAGTGGAGCAGGAGTTCAGAGAGTTGTCGGGCAATGGCTAGAGGGGTTACCAGCAAGTTCAGCAGTACGAGGTGAGTTTCCCTTTGTGTGAATGGGTCTACGGCCACAATGCCGGCCCATGTAGTTATGAGTAGGAAGACCCGGGGGTTAGCCTTAGGCGCAGTATGCTAGAATGATATTCAGGACCAAGGTCCAATGATAGCGGGCGGGTTCCCAAGTAATGGTTTATATGATAGTTTATACTTGTTGTCTGTGTGATAAATGTATGTGCATGGTAGGGAGGTGAGTATGGGCGAGGTCCCGTATCTCACCAATAGCAGGGTGTGGACGATGATCCACATCTCATTAGCAACAGAACAAGGGTGAGGCCCAAGTTAGGGCAAGAGTAAGTATGGGCTGGGCCCGTATCTCACTATCAGTAGGAGTATGGATGGGGTTCCATGACTCATCAGTAGCAGGACAAGGGCGAGTCCCAATATAGGCGAGGCCTTAGGACAGGGTCCATTAGTATATGTTTAGCTTATGTGTTGTGATATGCTTGTATGTTGTGATATGCTTATGTGTTAACGGGCGAGGCCCAGTGACAGGCGAGGCCTATGTGAAACAGATCTGTATTCGAGCGGGGCTCGAAGCCAGGTGGGGCCTGGAGCGGCGGGGCCGTTGTAGTGGGCGAGGCGGGCGAGGCCCGAAGTAGCGGGCGCGACCCATAATATGTTGTATGTGTTTATGCAGGGTATGTGGTAGGTTGGGGAACTCACTAAGCTTCGTGCTTACGGTTTTTAGTTTTGGTTTCAGGTACTTCCGGTAGCGGAGGGAAGATCTCGGGGTGATCGCATGGCACACACCATAGATTAGTCAGCCTGGGATGTTTTACTCTGATAATAAACACATGTTTGAAAATGATACTTTGAATTCATGTTATGACTTATGATATGTTTTTCATGAATATGGTTTTGGTAATGATTTAAAGAAAATTTTTGGTACGGATTTTGGGACGTTACAGATTGTTAGAGCTGATGTTTCTTTTCGAATGACAGAATCTAAGTTTAGTGTCAAACAAGTAGGTGTAATTGTTGAGTTCTACGGTGGTGAACTCAATGGAGTCAGTTATAGTGATCATGTTACTGTGAAAAAATATGCTAGACGCACTCAATTGGGGGGAATTTTTGAATAAGATCGTGCTACTTTGAAATCCGATGGTGTTGTTCGTAGCAGTCTGAGGGGCTTGTTTACTTTTGGACACGCTTCATTTGCTTTGCTGGTATTGACCCAAATTTGGATGCTCAAGTAGAATTTGGAGCATTCCAAAGACTTGGAAATCCATTTACAAGAAGACAAATAGGCTGATATAATATTTCTTTGGTGTCTTTCGAATCTATTTTATTTTTTTGATATAGGGTATCAATCTTTATTTGCATCGTCATTTTTTGTTACTTGCTCTTTCTTTATTCGGGATATGATCCCCCAAAAAAGAAACAAAAAATAAACAGGCATGGAAGTTATAATTGTAAACCACGATCAAATCTATGGAAGTATTGGTTTATACATTCCTCTTAGTCTCCACTCTAGGGATATTTTTTTTCGCTGTATTTTTTTAGAGAACCACCAAAAGTTCCAACTAAAAAATAAAACAATGAAATGATTTTTCATTATCACAATTGAAGTAACGATCCTCCCAATATTGGGAGGCTCATTAACTTTGATGTTACGAAAACAGTCACCCCGTTCCCGAGTTCAACTTAACAAGAGAAAATAAATGAAATTGATGAAAATGAGAAGAAAATTGTGTTTCTGAGTTTATTAAAGGAAGGAATCGGGGGAAATGGAATGATCACTTTTCTTTTTAACTTTCTTCCGATTTGGAAGGATTTTGAAAGAAATGATAAAATGATTAATTTTCTTTCTACTTCTTTCCAACTAGGAAACACAAAAAAAAATTATTTTTCTTTTTTTTTTTCTCTTCTTTTCTATTGTGACTTTGTTTTCTCTTCTTTTCATTTCTTTTGTTAAACTCGAGAACTAATGTCAACTCAGCTATAACAACTGCAATAGAATGGTCTAACACTGAAAAAGGAAATGATAAACCAATGTTCGATTAGAAACATTAAAATTAAAATAATAGTGTGAAAATGATATTTTATTATACAATATGGCTGCTGAAAATAACCTCCCATCAACATGCTTTCGACGTCATTACAATTTATTGTATGCAGGGCCGGTCCATGCCGATTTGAGGCCCGGGGCGAAATAAAAAAATGAGGCCCTTCAAATCAAATAGTAGAAGATTTTGATAAGAGTGACAATATCGCCATAATTTTTATCAACTAAATAACACAAAAAAGTACACATTTAACTATGTTTTCGTTTAAAGACAAAATGTATTAGAAAATAAACAAAAGTCAGTCGGCATCTGGACTAGTACAAGAGTTTGGGATGAAAATAAAGATTACATAAGTGGGAAACTAACAACACAAGGTTAACAACACCAGGAAGATAAATCTTGAGGGGCTACCCTAAGGGTAAAATTGTCCAAAATAGAACTAAGAGGAAAAGGCCAACCTTGTGCTCTGCGCAGAGCATTTTAAATAGTATCCAAGTCTTTTTAGTTGATTTTTATTAAAAAAAAAATTAATAAATAAAACGTATGTACTAACTTTTTGGCATTGTATATGTCACTTCATTAATATGAACTTATTCTGTTTTGAAAAAAAAAAATAGCATTCCCAAACACAGCAGGAAGTAAGGGTCATCAATGGCTGCAGAGAACAAATAATTTTTTTTTTCCTTCAACGGCATCATCACATAGAAGTTAACTGTAGAAAACAAACCTAAAACCTAAGGGTAAAAGTGAATTAAAATATACGTTATCTCTCAATAACACAAGTAGTAACATATATACTAATTAAGCTTATAAAACTTATATGAAAAACAGTGCTAATCGATAAACTTAACCCTAGTCAGATTGCACCTTGAAATTTAAAAGAAAAAAATTGAATAATGATTTTACATCTAGAAGGATACTGGATACATGAGCAGCTTATAAAAGATTATTAACTAGTGAAGATCTTATGGTAAAAGATGGACTCATTACAAGCTCTGATCATTTGTTCATTCCTGCCTAGATATAAATCAACACAAGAACATCAGTTGAGCATCACAGTGAGGCAGAGAAATAACCAAACTATAGAACTTTGAAGAGGGGAGATTTGCTTTTAACTTTTGTATGCGATTTGTATGCGATTTTTTTTTTTACTTTTTCTATAGAAAATTAGTTACTTAGTTAGAGGTAAGAAAAATACAAACATAAAAAAATTCACGTTTTAAGAAAATAGATGTCTGTCCGTGCAAAGCGGCGACGATAAATAACTTTTTTGGCGAATAGTTTCTTATAGGGAAATAATTATTGTGTTTTATTATTAGTTATTATGTAATTAAAAATTACCACTTTTAAATAATATATTTATACTTATACCTTATATTTATATTGTCTTTTTATACTATTGATGTAAATTAATTAATATTATTGTCTAGTTTAAGAAATGTAAATAAATTTATATACATGGATTTCATATTTTAAAATTTTCAATTTACTCCAAATTAGATTTCTTAATTACTTTTTTTAATTCAAGTCTTCAAACTTTTGGTAAGTATTAATAAATTATTTATGTAGAATTGATTCATACAAAAAAATTATATTTTATACCTTTTGAAATTCAAGATAAGACTAATATGTTTTATGGTATAGTAGTCGTTTACCCGTGCTAAGCGACCGGTGCAAATAGTTTTTTTCAATAATTAGTCAAGTCCTTTTGTCTTTACATGCTCTTTTTGAGTTTCGGGGTGGGAAAGGGAGGGGTTGTTTCAGATTTTTTTGGATTGGTCTTTTATACTTATTTTGTTTTTTTCTTTTAGTTTTAAAATCTTGTTATTTGTAACAATATGATTACAAATTAGATATTCTTTTATAATGTTAAACTTTGATTAGAAAAATAAAAATAAAAACCTAGATATTTAAAACACAATTATCAAGAAAAAGTTTGTATTAAATATATCAATAACCAAATTATCAAAAACAAAAAGTCAAACTACTTCATTTATGGTTTATTTTCTTATTAGTTTTTTTTTATAGATAATTTATTATTGCATTCGTAATCTAAAATGATAGATATTTTCAACTCCAAATTTATATATATACTAATTTCAAAGTACATGATGAACAAGACTTCTCTATGATTGGTTGTTTTGTTTTTTTTTCTTTTCCGTTTCCTGTGTTTTCTTTATTTGTGAGAAATTTTTTTCTTTTCCAGCTTCTTTGTTACACCGCTAATGTAACCAATAAAAACGGGTTCAGTGTCCGTCACGTGTTACGTTGTCGATGTTCTCACCGCCTCTCATTCTATCATCTTCAGAGAATCCTTTTCGTTTCTGTGGGTATCGCTTTCCCCCAATCGCTTCCACCTCTCAACATTCTCAGCTGCTTGCCTTCTTCCTCACTCCTCAGCCACTAAAAGCAGCAGAACATCTTCCCGCCTCCGATGCTTCTAGGGTTTCCGCTGAAGAAGATTTAGGTTGAGTGTTTTCGCTATTGATGATCCCTCCACCGCCACAGTCTCCCGTCAAAAAACCTATCGCCCTTACTATCAATTGAAGGAGTTCTCACTCTTGCTCTTAATCACTTGCTCCACAACCGTCTGCATCGCCATCTCTATCTTCTTTTGTCGCCGGAAAAGAGAACGACGGAACCGATATATTATGCTTCACCACTCTTTCATCTGATAACATCATTTTTCTCTGTTGTAGTCGAACCCTAATTACGTATGTCATTGATCTGAAGCAATGATTGTAAATTATCAGGTGGATTTTATTGATCACAAGGACTTTTAGACAAAGGTAATTACTTGAATTGATTGCAGTTTTATGTTACTAATTTATTTTGCTACGCCTATGCTATTCCGACTTCATTGTACGATGATTTGGCGTTTTATTTTTTGTATTATATTTGTGGATATTTGAATATGGTGAAGAAGTGACAGCAGAGTGGCAAAGTTGATCAGATTAACTACATGGCAGAAGAAGGTGACATGTAAGATTTTGCAGATGGTGTGGATGGAGGAGAAAACAATGGTGAAGATTGAAATCTTGATGATTACGAAATGGTTAGTGTAAGAATTAAATTTCATCCCTTTTAGTGTTTTTAGTCCAAAATCTATCATCAAATGTATATGTGTTATAATCTACCATGTAATACACTTGATTTCGACAATTCATATCTTTTTAAGTTCTAATTTGAGCAGCTTACAAAGGTGACGGATACGTCCTCTGCTCGAGCAAGATCAGGAGGGAATTCCATGGGAAAGATTGAATATAACAAGGGAAAGTTACAGACGTACAAGACTTGAACAATACAGAAACTATGAAGACATTCAATTATCTGGTGATGTTGTTGATAAGGTACTACAATATCTACTTTCATAGACATAATTCCTTTTTCTACTCTTCATATTATGAAACATTGTTTTTTTATGCAGAAATGCAAACAAAATTCCAAAATTGGTAACTACTATGAGTTCTTTCATAATACAAGATCAGTGAAACCTAAAATCATTCATTTTCAAGCATATTAGATTGATATTACCTAAAAGCCCTAAAGATTCTAAAATTTTATGTGGTATTTTCAAGCATATTAGATTGATATTACCTAAAAGCCCTAAAGATTCTAAAAATTTATGTGGTATACAGCTAAGGAACCTGATATAGGCTACCTCAAAGCATGATGTGTATCTCATGTGTAACAACTCAATCATGCATTGCACATTAATCACAAAACCCGACTGAAATTCTAAACTTTTCTGGGCACGTGGCACCTACTGAGGTACTTACTTTTATTTTCATTGATCATATAATGTTGCTAAAGTTGCAAAAAGACGGAAATTACATTGTGTCTTGACTCCCTTAACTTTAAACCTAAACTCAAGAATTTTAATTTCTTTGTTCATTTTTTTATATCTTTTTGAGAATTGAAAATCTGAAATTTGTTTTGGGGATAGAGAAACATGCAGGTAGTTTGATGTAATGGTTTACACAAACTCGAATTAGAACACTAGCACTCAATGATGATTTCTTGGAGGCAGGAAGGTTTCAAGGAAAGCTTGCTTGTGAGGTAATCTGTTATAAAAAAATATTTTTCTGGGATTTTGGTAAAAGATTTAACCATAAAATGTATTATTAATTTAGTTTTAATACGGAATCTTGATGTATTATATGATGCAAAGATTTGGATAAACAGTGAATGATTTTTTGTACAAGGACGACTTATGAAGATAATGCTATAACAAATGCTATTGAAATATACGACACCTTGGAAGTAATTGTGAAGTAGGATGTAAATCATGCAACTATTTTTGTTATAAAATATATTTTTGAAAACGTGTTTGTTGATATTTTGATAAATGTGGTGGTTTGTAGTGGTGGAATGCATTTAATGGCATCAATTAATGATTGTGGTGTGAGAGAACAGGACATGGAGGGATTTTAGCTTGTGAATCACTTCCGCTTTCCTAGGCCAGTCAATGTGTGTGTGTGTGTGTGTTTTTGGTTCTTATTTGGAATTCCTTTAGATAGTGTTTGTTGTCATAGAATTGGGGGAGGAATGGAATGGCTCATTCCATAGAAGTGAGGAAGTCATGTTTGTTTTCTCTGATGGAATGGAATGAGCCATTACGAATGTTAAGAACAAACTCATTTCGTTGTAATTATTTGTTATATAAAAGTGAGGAATGTGTTTGGTATGATGGAATTCAAAATTTATGAATAAAAATCGGTTAAGTTGCAGCTTTTCATTCCATTCTAGAATGAAATGAAGGATTAACAAAATGGAAGGAGTCACATTACAAATTAATGGAATGAGTGATTCCATTATGATTATGATTCCATGAAATCAAGAGGTAAATTTATAGAATCAAAAGTTAAAAATCAACTCTCCGAATGCAATGCATGTGTATGACTAAGTTTGTGACTGGTCTCTTTTCGGTGGGAATGTTCTATCACCTCTACAATCAGGTACTAAAAAAATATTGTAGGTTTAAAAAAAAAAAAAAAAAAAAAAAAAAAAAAAAAAACTTGTGGGTGATTCAAAAGTTATTATGTGGTATTAAAGATTTAGAACAAAGAGTTGCTCTAAATCTGGTAACCGAAGATTGTGCTTGGATTTGAATTCGATTGTTGTTCTCTCAGTTTAAGTTATTGGTTTGTAAATGTTTAGAATTTTATTTCAGCTGAAAGTTAAAAGACATGGGTGATGGTCAGGGAACCAAGTCTGCCAATGCCAACAAAGGGAACGCAGCTACCAACCTTAGAAGTGAGTGTTTTAACCAAATCATGTATTTTACCTACAGGTGGTGTAATGCATATGAACTTAGTCACTAGCTTTAGTTGGTAAAAGAAAAGAAATGTTTTTTGTGAAAAATTCTAATGATTCCATTGAAAACCTGATTTATGAGTTAAACCTCACGGTTTATTATGAATTACAGATGGATGCAAAATCAAATGATTTTTAATATTCACCTTTAAAATTCACTCTTCTCCTTTTGTACGTCTTCTTTCGTTCTCTTCTGTGTTCAAACGTTTCAGATTTGGGGATAATACGTTGACCGTGTAATATTTAACATCAGCTTTTGATCACCATCTCCCTGCCCCACCACCAGCTGTTTCTGCAATCCGATGCTCAGCGCTCGACATCAACGCTTGATAATGAAAACTTTTGTTGTGTTTCTTGAATTTTGTCATTTTTTAAACCTTTTCCTTTGGGTATTTTTTTAAACAGAGGAAGAATCAATCTAATTATGTAATAATTATTTCATATGCCTGTGTTTCTTCGTTTTATGGTGCTTAAATGATTCTTTTTGATTTCATATTTTGGTGTTTTTAATGGGAGAAATCCATCTTTATTCTTGGATTAATACATAAAGTAAAAGATCTACTTGCAAGATGTAGCAACATACTTTCATTTCCGATCATGTTGCTTTCTTTGGCGTTTCCAACCCCGCAAAGCGGGGATTCTTCTCTAGTTATTAAATATTTATCATAAAAATTTAATCATTTTCAAATGTTTGGTATGATTCGTAATCATAAAGTTTTTGGTTACCCCTCTACAAAAATTTCAAAATTTATCTTTTACTATTTAAATATTTTATAATAATTTTTATTAACTAGATAGCTCCTGATCTCGAGTTACTGTATTTGTAATGGACGAAAATTACATGCAATAAGTAGGAAATGAAGAAATGTGGAAATTTGGAGGAATATTTATTGTAATATATCCAATACTTGTATATTACAAAAACAATGTATAAACTTTTTTTATAGACAATACAACACAATCATAATAAGTTTATACATGCAATAAGAGTTATTGGCCTACTTAGTCTAACAAAACTTCCAGAACTTAAACCATAAAAGATGTTACAGATCATTAGAAACCTACAGAACAAATACAAAACACTATTAAATAGAAATAACTTAAAAGAAATTACAAATAAAGTATTTTTTATTGTTATTTACATGGTTGATTGCTTGAATGAAGCTAATGTCTATTTCAGCAATACAAGCCTCTTTCATATCTGCAACACATGCAACTTAACACTAATTTAAGCTAATATTGAACAAATACACATGAAGACACACACAAAAATGCACATAGTTGCACAAACTTAAAAACATGAATAAACACACGAATATATATGCCTCTTTCTTTTGCCTCCTCAATAACTTGTATTAAAATAAGATTTAGAAAAAACATGTAACATCAATGAGAAAACTCATATCAAAATTCATAAGATTATTGGGTGTCATTGAAACTTGTTTTTCCTGTTAACAAAAGAGAGCCAGGAGATATATAAAACAAAGAATCAACTACGTGTAAAGAACATGTACAACACAAAAAAGGTAAATTTCATACCATTGTTTAAAATGGAATCATCCAAGAGGATGAAACTATTTGCAACCATTTGTTCCAAAAAAGAGCATCGTCGACAACATTTTTGGAAAGAACAAACAACAAAGTAAAATGTCTTGAAGAAATTGGTAGGAGGTGGGTTGTAGTGAAACACATTACCTTAAAAGGGGGGATGTACTTTCATGTCATACACAGAAAAAACATTAGACTTTGAAATCACCAATATGTTACTTTTTTGGTGCAAACTAACTCTGAAATCACCTGCAATGCAAAAAAAAATGGTCCAAAGAGTTAAATATATTTATATTAAGCTATAATAAAGAAAAAAAATACGATAATTTATGACTATTTTAATATCACTTCTCACAGGAACATAACAGAAGTTATAAAAAGCAATATTGCAACAGATTAAATAAAAACTTATCTATTTATATTGGAAAGGCCTACAAATTCCTAGAAACATGACAAAACTTACAAAAATTACCCTACCACATTTACATTCATCCCATCATTTTGTCCCATATTTGTTATATTGACTTAAATCACAGAAGTAGTTATAATACCTTGATATTTCCACACACACAATGTCACATCCCAAAACCGAGAACGACGTAATACATTATGGGGTGGAGGACGTCATATACAGTATCATAAAAATGCATAATAGTAAAGACAAGCAACAACATCCATTGTATTAATATAATAATTGTAATACAAGCGTGTTCTGTACAGTTTGTTAGACACCAAAAGTATAATCAAAATAAAAGATGAGTCTTGTATGTGCTCCATCTTCTCAAAAGCTGCATATGTACCTGTCTACTAATGACCTGAGAATACAAGTTATTTTGAAAATGAGTATCAGCATAAAGCTGGTGAGTTCATAAGTATTTAGTGTCGTTGCTTGTATAAAAGTGTTTACAATCATGTAATATAATAACCGTTATCAATGTTTGAAAATAGTATGATCCCTAGAAAATCCTATATTTTCCAGCAAAAGTAGTCTTCTACCAAGACTCAGTTATTGGTATGTTTGATCCTTTGAAAATGTAAAAGTTTCCCCAGTGAAGCTATCAGTATGGAAATATGGTTTTAGACTTCATTCATGTAAAGTAATTGAGAAAATAATGTTTTACCCCAGCAGTGTCACTGCCGGCTGAATGTAATAAAAATGCAGACTCCAGGTAGTATTAAATGTACAATACACCTAGGGGAGTCTGTTGCGCCTTTAATTCTTAATGTGTTAATTAAAGGTCCGAATGTGAACTCGTATGTAACCATGTTGTTTGACGATCGAATAATTGGTGACCCTCCAGGTCATACGTAGTATGGTGACATTTTGCCACCCCTAGGCCTAGTCGGCTTGGACTGTAGCTAGCAGTCGGGATGTGGGAGTGTCTGTCCCGTATAGATCTATACACATAATGCCCGTTCTCCCTCCAGGAGACTCTGGTTACACGGTGATAACACAGTGAAGTGTCGTATCAAGAAGTAGTATGTCACATTCTGTTTTGGTATATTCTCTTGTATTAGAGTATAATGTACTTCTTGGTATAATGTATAAAGTGTTCTCTTGTATAGTATATAGTATTCTCTTTGCATAGTATTTAACATGTATTGACTCATAATTGTACTAACTATAGTAAGTGTCATGGTAATAGTAGTAATGAGCGTTAATCCCTAACTATACCTATTATAGTTAAATAGAATGTTGGTTGTGTAACGCCCGCGTTTCCAGGCTAGGCATTATCTTTGATGTAATAGTCTAGGTTAACCTTTGTAACCCGTTTTGAAATAATATAAGTATATTATTTGAGTATTATGTGTTTTGTGCTTAATTGCTTAATTATGTGGTTCGATTAATTAAGAATAAAAATAAGCGTCAAAATCTAAGTGTAAAATAAACTTGATATCTTTGGATAATGTTGTAGTAGTTGAAACGAGGTTTCTGAATATATATAGAACGCCCAAATCTGACTTCGTAAGAGGAAGTTATGATTTATTGAAGTTTCGACTTAACGGTATGCAGCCTGAAATACTCGATTTGAGATCGAGCGGTTTTTAGCCGAAACAATCTAAACGAGAATCGAAGATCTTGTTGTTGGTATCAAAGCGATGAAAAGTTAGGTGAGAACGGACGTCAAACGAAGAAGTTATGAATTTATAACGAAGTTTTTCTGTCTCGGCCTACTAAAAATAAATAATAAAAATAAAGTCAAAATTAGCCGACGAAGTCTAAACGAAAGTTGTAGAACGTAGTCTCACCTACGCGTGGATATAAAGAACGTCGAAAACGGAGTTCGTATGAAGAAAATATGAATTTCCGAAGTTTATTAAATATTTAATATTTAAATTTAATTCTACATCTTGGTATTATCCGAAGAGGAGTCATCGGACTCATCCGAAGCACGCCCAGCGTACTGCTGTACGCCCCGCGTACCGCGAAGCATGACGCACCTCGCACTCAAGTGACTTCGGATACGTAAGCAATGAAGATTTCAGACCAGTACGCCCCGCGTACTCCAAGGCTCCAGCCTCCTATAAATAGGATGCGAGGGCAACCGACTCAATTGCTCTTTTTCTCTCTTCTCTCTCCCGTTTTGCATCGATTTGCGTGCCAGAAGTACCCCGAAGCCCCAGTATCATTCCCGAGTCCCGAAGCAAGATCCGAAGCCCCGAGAATCCCGAAGAGCGTGATTCCCGAGCCGAAGCTCTACCCGCGAGAAGTTCGATTTTTGTGAAGATCTTCCAGATCTGCGGAGAGATAGTACTTCTACAAGCTGTAGTGTTGTCTGATCATCTTCTGATCAAGTGAGTGTATACTACCTTTCATAAACATGATAATAATACAAGTATAGTTTGAGTGTATTAAGTATATAGTTGTTTATATGCGTGAGTGTGTAGTTACTTTCTTCTAACGCATAATTATGAAGTATTTTATACGAAATATGTGTTATGTGTATAATTTTGTTGTTATATGTGTGAATGTATATTCATTCTCTTCTATCTCATAGATCTGATTTATTTTCTATGAAATACGTGTTATGTGGGTGTGCCTCATCTGTTATGTGGAATATGTATTGAATGAAAATGATATACAAGTTTTAAACTATGTATAAAAATATATATTTTTATCTACTAATATGTTGGGTAGAACATGGGTAGATAGTTGGTGTGTAATAAACAGATGAGAGGCCTCGATGTTGTTGTTGTTGTTGATCTAGTTATTCAGCGGAGTATGGATAACGACCACTGACTCTTTCTAGACAGTCCTGTGGAACGCTAGCAGGTTCATAACCTGTAGGTGTTGTGAACGATGTGTTCACCGGTGTACTCTATCCCCCTCATGGTTGCCTTTAGGATATCTATTATTGAGGAAACCCCTTAGCAGTAATGTCCGTCCCAATGAAAATCCTAGATTAGGTCCCTTGAGATAGATGTTGTTTTTAGGGACGTAAAGTGAGGATAACGGGAATGGGTAATCGGGATAGTGATTGGTTGGTGAAATTAAATATAATTTATTTATTGTGGGTTGAAAACCCTATATGCTCACCAGGCTCCCAAGCCTGACCCACTCAGTTTTATTTGTATTACAGGAAGTGGCGCAAGGGTGTAAGATGGATGAATCATCGAGTTGTTTTGTTTACAAGTCTGTATATGTATATATTTGTTGAATGACTTGTAATGTTATCGTTTATGCTTTATGGTCTGTATCGGAACATGACATCCTGAGTTTTGATTATATAATGAAAATGCATCTCTTGATGAAATGCTTTGATAAATATTATTTTATCATGTTTTGTTTTGGGAACAAATTCTGCAACTCTTTTAAATCAAAAGGATTTACTCTAAAATTATTTAAAAAGCATAAATGAAATCGGTCTTTTCTAGCCGAGATTTTGAGGATGTCACAGTTGGGATCAGAGCATTAGTTTAAGCGAACTAGGAATTTGTAGGATTTCTAGACTTAAACTTAGAATGCTAAGTGGAATTTTGAGATGTGTGTCTGTTGGATTTTTGACACGAGCACTAGTTTATTTTTAGGAAAGTTGCCTAAAATGCTTTTATGTGTTAAATGTTATATGTTGCCTTATATGATATTATTTGTTCGGATCTACAGTTTGTTGCCAACCGGATCTGAAGGTTTATGTGTTTAGGATTCTAAGTGTATGTATACGATATTAGAACTAGCAAATAATTGTTTCGGAGTGATAAGGATGATTTGAAATCTATCGTGAATGAAGATCTAAATTTCACCTTATTCGGTGTGTAGATCAAAAATGGTGAGAACAAGGAGTGGCGTTGGAAACGCGGATGAAAACAGGAATCAACCGCCAGTAATTGAGCAAATACCTGTTGGGGTGCAAGCCATGATTCGGGCTATGTTAGCCGAACAAAGGGATGAGATGCGACAGATGTTGCATGATAATAGGGACGAACCTATCATACCTATTGAGGAACCCGAATTGATTCCCGAGCAATCGGAGGATGGGAACAATAGTCGCATTATGAGTCAAGTTGGGACTCAAGGAGAACGAAGGAACGATCCGGAAAGGAGAAACAACAAGGATGGGCGAATGTACAAGAACTTCTTGGGCGCCAAGCCGCCAAGTCTTTCTGGAAGCCCAAAACCTGTTGAGATAATGGATTGGATCTCCGAAATGGAGATGTTATTTGAAAGTTGCGAATGTAGCAACAAACAGAAGACCGTCTTTGCAGTTAGACAACTGAAGACTGGAGTCTTGAGTTGGTGGAAGTTGTTGGCAGATACTATGCCACGAGGAGAAGCCCTGAAAATGTCATGGGAGGAGTTCTTAGAACAACTAAGGGTGCAGTATTGTTCAGAGATAGATCTGATTGATCTAAACAATGAGTTCCAAAACTTGAAGAAGGGGAGGATGAGCATAGATGACTATGCTACTGCATTCACTGAGAAAATGAAGTTATTTCCGTACCTAGTGCCAACAGAACTCTCCAAGACTGAGAGGTTTGCTAATGGACTGCCTGCCGACTTTGGTCCGACAGTCAAGATGGCAACTACTCTAAAAACGGTTGTTCGTGCAGCTAAGAATGTGGAGGCCCAGCAGAAGGAAAAGGGTCTGCAAAGGATAGAAGTTGGTGAAAAGAGGAAGTTCGATGGAACTTCAGGGTCCAATCAGAAAAACAAGTTCTCGAAGTCTAGTTCGAGAGGAAGTGGAGGTGAAGCGAAATGGTGTGACAAATGTAAGAAGAAGCATCATGGAAAATGTGAGGTAGTGGCCACATGCTACAAGTGTGGAAAGCCAGGTCACTATGCCAATGAATGTACCCTCTCTAATAAGGTTTGCTATGGTTGTGGTGAGGAGGGACACATGGCGAGGGACTTCCTGAAGAAGAAGGAGGCAGCTAGACTCAACATTCTGCCAAAGCCAAAGGCGAGAGCATTCCAGATGACACTGGAAGCTGCCAAAGATGAAGCTGATGTCGCTTCAGGTACCTTTCTCGTTAACAAATTGCCTACCCAAATTTTATTTGATTCTGGAGCCAACTACTCCTTTATATCGCATGAATTTGGTAGAAAACTAGCTTTGCCTGTTGATAGACTAGATAATGCCTTATTAGTCGAAGTTGCTAGTGGCAAGTTTGTACCTATTAGCCATCGTATGAAAAACATCTTAATTGATCTGAATGGGAATAAGTTCCACGAGGAATTATTGCCTATCGAACTTAATGGTTTCGACATCGTGTTAGGAATGGATTGGCTTAGCGCCAATGACGCCGAAATTTTATGCAAGAAGAAAATAGTCAAAGTAAACCCGCCAGGTAAAGAGTCGTTTATGGTGCATGGAGATAAACGCAGAGTAAATTCTGGAATCATTTCCCTAATGAAAGCCATAAAATGTTTGACCAAAGGGTGTACATCATACTTAGCATTCGTGATCGATGCTAAGAAGGAAAAGAAGGTGATGCAGAATATTCCTGTTGTGTGTGATTATCCGGAAGTATTTCCCGAAGATCTTCCTGGATTACCACCCGATCGGCAAGTAGAATTTTGTATCGACTTGTTGCCCGGAACAACACCAATTGCAAAATCACCTTATTGATTAGCACCGACGGAGATGAAGGAGCTGATGATGCAACTTCAGGAGTTATTGGAAAAAGGTTTCATTAGACCTAGTTCATCGCCCTGGGGAGCTCCGGTGTTATACGTGAAGAAGAAAGATGGAAGTATGAGAGTGTGCATCGATTACAGAGAGCTGAACAAGGCAACAATAAAGAATAGATATCCGTTGCCGAGGATTGATGACCAGTTCGATCAACTACAAGGTTCAAGTTATTTTTCAAAGATCGATCTAAGGTCAGGATATCATCAGCTAAAAGTAAGAGAACAAGATATCGAGAAGACTGCATTCATGTCACACCCCAAAACCACGAACAGCGGAAACGTTCAGGGGTGGAGGACGTCATGTACAGTATCACAACAGTGTATTATAATAAACAAGCAACAACATCATCCATTGAATTATAAGTAAAGTTTAATACATGTGTGTTCTTTCATTGTAATAAGACACCAAAAATATACAATCTAAATAAAAGACGAGACTTGTCTGCTCCGTCTTCTCAAAACCTGGCCTCCGTACTTGTCTACTGATGACCTGAGAATACAAGTTATTTTGAAAGCGAGTATCAGCTTTAAAGCTGATGAATTCATAAGTATATAAGTGTCATTGCCTTGTTTGTGAAAATCTGTTATGAAGGCCATGTAAAATGTTAAATGAAAATGTTGATGTACGTATGAAAAACCCTAGAAAATCCCTTATTTTCTATCAGTTTGAGATGTAGTCTTCTACCAAGACCCGAATGTTTTGTTTGTAAAATGATAGTTTTTCCTTTGTATTGACTAGTACTAAAAGTGCTTAGTCTAACTCATCGTTTTCGTGAATGTATCACAAAATAAAGTAAACAGGAAAATGTACTACTGTAAGTGTTGTCACTGGGTACTAGGACTAACACAACATCGCATTAAGCGAAATATGTAACTTAATGAGCATCCGAAGATTGTCCAAAACAAGTATTAATGTAAGTGTCATCGATGGGTACTAGGAGTAACACAATCATCACAATAAGCGAAAGGTATAACCTAATGAACATCCGAAGATTGTCCAATTGTCCTCTGTAGCAGCAGCAGGTGGGTGGAAGGGTTAGTCCCAATCGATCTACCTAATATAAATAGTAACCTTAGACCTCCGTAGATGGTCATCGACCACTTGTGCTAATCAGTGGGGTTCGGAATGGTAAGTCCCGTCTAGCTATCCCATTGAACCGAGATAGGAAAGACAATTTACACAGTAAGTACTAATAAATCATCCTCGTAGTCCTAAGTACAAGTATCCAGGTAAGTGAATACAGGATAATGCACCTATGTAAAAATGTTCCTGTATGCTATTCATGTATGTGTGTCCATGTAACAGGTAAGTATATGTAAACATATTCATGTATCAGGTAAACATCTGTAAGTACTCATGTATCAGGTAATGTACTAGTATAGACTCATGAATGAACCAACTCTTGTGTGATTCCTTGTAATAGAAGTAATGTTTGATATCTTCAAATTATCCCTATGATAATTTACTGTAATATAACTGGTTGATCATGTAGGTTTATACACTCTTACTACTCAAGGGTGTGGGAAACTAAATGAAAGATGTAAACTATAACATCAATACATATATAAGAATATAAGTGTATATGCATAGTTTAGTTCAAGAATGAAAAATGGTTTTGTAAGACATCTTATGGGTTTTGAACAATAATTAACAATGATTTGATGTCATTTTAATAAACATTTCAAAGGTAAAACATTTGGTAACAATGTGTTTTTAAGATGTAAAACCATTTCATGCATCACATTTTGTAGCATGTGAAATCTGTTAAATGACAAACACAGTTATAAAATACATATCAATGATTAAATAACATGTTTGTTTCTACTTGTATTCCCCCCCCCCCCCCCCCCCCATTAAAGCATTTAAAATAATTTAAAACATTGATTAGGGGTATGAACTCACCTGTAGTTGGTGATTGGGATGAACTGAACGGTATAGGATGGCTAGGTGTCAAGCGAGGACTTGTACACGCACTACGATCCTAACGAACATATAATCACACATATATGCACTCAATTAGACTCAAATCACTAATTGATAATGTTAAGACATCCTAGACATAATAAACACTTTACATAAGTGTTTTAAGCCTTAAGGATTGCATCTAAGCTATTGTGGGACAAGGTATTTGTGTTTAGGGTTCCAAAGGACCCTACATGTGAGTTTACTCCCCGTAAACCATCACACATGGAGTTTACGGTTGTAAACTCTTGAGTTTACGGCCGTAAACTCCCAACCTTGGGGGTTTGGTGTGTTTTGAAGTCCCAAATGATTCCTAGAATTATTCAACTTGGTGGTTAAATCCTTGGAAGAGTTTAAGGTCTAGAAATAATCCAATTAGGAGTTTACGGCCCTGAGGCCATTCCCCTTAGAGTTTACGGCCGTAAACTCTAAGTATGGTGTGTTTTTGATGCTTTCAAGTCCTTTGCATTTGTGGTATAGGTTCTAGACTTTTATTCCAAGCATATGAAGGCATTAGGCACACTTTGGTGCCCTTTTTAGGAGTTTACGGCCCAAGAACCATTTCTTGGCCATAAACTCACTTTGTTAAGTGATTTTGATGTGATTCAAGCCCTTGATTAAATGGGAACAAGTCTAGGTAATTGTCTAAGGCTTTAGGAGCCTTAAACCCCCCCCCCCTTTGGTCCATTTCTATGGAGTTTACGGCCTAAGATACACTTGGGCCGTAAACTCTCATTTGTTTGTGTTCTTTGATGTGCTTAAGGCCTTAGATTTAATGGGTACTAGTCTTGATAAAAGCCTTAAAGCTTTAGTGGCCTTAAAACACCATTTTGAGGTTGAAAAGGGAGTTTACGGCCTATGCAACTCTTGGGCCGTGAACTCCCAAACTTGGGTGATTTATGGTTGTTTTCTTGTCCCTAACACACATACATAATAGTCTAAAGCAGTTGTATAACACAAAGGTCGGTTTTGGCTTTGTTTCGGGAGTTTACCGCCCAAGAACACCTTGGGGAGTAAACTCCTAGATCTAATGATTTAGCCATCTAAATCATGTTATAAGCACACAATAAGCATTCTAACACTACTAGAAAGAGTTACTCACGTTTTGGTATAAAAACCCGAAGATCCGTGAGAGAGAAAATGGCTTTTCTCTAGTTGGAAATGTGAATAATGAATGAATTTGGTTCAGAAATCTATTTATAGTCCTGAAATATTTTTGGCAGAAAATATTTTTATTCCTGAAATGATCTCTAATATAATAGAGTGTTGGAATAACAGTGTTGCACAAAACCCTCGTGCACCCACTCTCCTGATATTTCCTGCAGTGTAAACCCTGAATTACTCGAACTTACGCAGAAAGTCTGAAAGTTAATTGTGACTGCTATAACTTCTATTGAAGTGATATAGTTTGTACAGAATGGAAATTTCGAGTTGTCACATCATTCCCCCGTTAGAAGGAATTTCGTCCCGAAATTAGAATTTAAGCAAGTAAGAAATTACAAATAACTAAGCGAAAAGGTGAGGGTATTTCAGTTTCATCTGATCCTCACGTTCCCAAGTGAATTCCGGTCCACACTTTGCGTTCCAGCGCACCTTCACTATCGGGATACGACTCTGCTTTGTTTGCTTGACCACTCGGTCCATGATCTCTACTGGTTCCTCCACGAAGTTGAGGCTCTCGTTGATCTCGATCTCGTCGAGTGGAATAACAAGAGTCTCGTCGGATATACACTTTTTCAAGTTTGACACGTGGAAGGTAGGATGTACGTTACTGAGTTCGTGCGGTAGATTGAGTTTGTAAGCCACAGGGCTGATTCTTGCCAGAATCTCGAAAGGCCCTATGTATCTTGGATTGAGCTTCCCATGCTTTCCAAAGCGTATTAAGCCCTTCCAGGGTGAGACCTTCAGTAGGACTCGGTCGCCCACCTGGAACTCCAATGGTTTCCTACGCTTGTCAGCGTAGCTTTTCTGTCGGTCTCTAGAGGCTTTTAATCGTTCACGAATTTGAACGATCTTCTCTGTCGTTTCCCGAATGATCTCCGGACCCGTGAGAGTGCTTTCGGGAACTCGTCCCTTAGCTAACTGGGTATCACCCACCTCAGCCCAACACAGAGGGGATCTGCACTTTCGGCCATAGAGGGCCTCGAATGGAGCTGCCTTTATGCTCGTATGATAACTGTTGTTGTAGGAAAATTCAAAAAGGGGTAAATGAGTATCCCAAGCTTTTCCAAAGTCAATCACACAGGCACACAACATATCTTCTAAGGTTTGGATAGTTCTCTCACTTTGCCCGTCGGTCTGTGGATGGTAGGCTGTACTCATATCCAGCCTAGTTCCTAGGGAACTTTGTAATGACTGCCAGAACCTCGAAGTGAATCTACTATCTCGGTCCGAGATGATAGATAAAGGAACACCGTGCAACCTTACAATCTCCCTAATGTAAGTTCTGGTAAGTTTCTCCATCTTGTCTGTTTCTTTGATCGGTAGGAAGTGTGCAGACTTGGTCAGTCTATCGACGATGACCCATATGGAATCAAGTCCACCCGTCGTCTTGGGCAACTTGGTTATGAAGTCCATAGTGATCCGCTCCCACTTCCATTCTGGTATCTCCGGTTGTTGTAGAAGACCGGAGGGTTTCTGGTATTCGACCTTGACCTTTGCGCAAGTAAGGCATTTACTCACGAAGGTAGCAATATCTGCTTTCATGTTAGGCCACCAGTATAACTTTTTAAGATCCAGATACATCTTATCTGAACCCGGGTGGACGGAATAACGAGTGTTGTGAGCTTCGGTCATGACCAAGTCTCTGAAGCCACCGTGTTTCGGTGTCTAGATCCGATCCATGAGGTATAAGGCTCCGCCACCCTTGACTTCCAAGTTCTTATCCATCCCTCAAAGGGATTCACCCGCCACGTTTTCAGGTTTCAAAGCGTCGAGCTGAGCCTCCTTTATTTGCGTGGAAAAGTGTGAATTGATAGTTAGAGTCAAAGATTTGACTCTACGACCAGTATATTCTTTCCGGCTTAGGGCGTCGGCTACTACATTGGGTTTGCCTGGATGATAACGAATTTCGCACTCGTAATCACTAAGTAGATCGACCCACCGTCGTTGTCTCATGTTGAGCTCTTTCTGGTCGAAAATGTGTTGTAGACTCTTATGGTCTGTAAAGATCGTGCTTTTTGTACCGTATAGGTAATGTCGCCAGATCTTCAGAGCAAACACAACTGCTCCTAGTTCGAGATCGTGGGTTGTGTAGTTAACCTCATGTGTCTTCAGCTGTCTCGAGGCATAGGCTATGACTTTACCTCGCTGCATCAGAACACATCCGAGTCCCTGATTGGATGCATCACAATAGACAATGAAGTCTTATATCCCTTTAGGAAGGGACAGTATCGGGGCGGTGCATAAGGCTCGTTTGAGCGTTTGGAACGCTCTTTCCTGTTTCTCTTCCCAGTCAAAGGCCACGCCTTTCTGGGTCAGGGTTGTAAGAGGTTTCGCTATGCTGGAGAAGTTCTGAATGAACCTGAGATAGTAGCCAACTAGACCTAGAAATTGACAAATTTCAGTAGGTGTCTTTGGTGCTGACCAGTTCTCGATGACTTTAATTTTGGAAGGGTCCACGTGCATACCTTCTTCGCTAACTACATGGCCCAAGAATTTGACTCGCCGAATCCAAAATTCGCACTTTGAGAACTTCGCGTAGAGCTTCTCCGATCGCAATGTTTCTAAGATTTTACGGAGATGTTGACTATGCTCCTCCTTACTTCGAGAGTAAATGAGTATGTCATCAATGAAGATGATGAAGAACTGATCCAAGTAAGGACGACACACCCTATTCATCAGATCCATGAATACTGCGGGCGCGTTAGTTAATCCGAATGGCATTACTACAAACTCGTAGTGCCCATAACGAGTTCGGAAGGCTGTCTTGGGAACATCCTCCTCTAATACTCGTAGTTGGTGATATCCGGATCGCAGATCTATCTTCGAGAAGTAGTTGGCTCCTTGAAGTTGATCAAATAAATCGTCAATGCGGGGCAAGGGATAACGATTTTTAATGGTAAGTTTGTTGAGTTCTCTATAGTCGATGCACATGCGAAACGATCCATCTTTCTTCTTGACGAACAGGACCGGTGCTCCCCATGGTGAGAAGCTTGGTCGAATGAATCCCTTCTTGAGAAGTTCGTTAAGTTGACTGGAAAGTTCTTGCATTTCAACTGGTGCCATATGATAAGGAGATTTGGCTACGGGGGTAGCCCCTGGCACTAAGTCGATTCTGAACTCGACTTGGCGTTGTGGTGGTAAACTGGGAAGTTCTTCTGGGAATATGTCGACTTGCAAGAAGTGTTAGAAGTTTTGAAGCAGGAGAAGCTGTATGCAAAGTTCTCCAAATGTGATTTTTGGATTCGTGAAGTCCAATTCTTGGGTCATGTGGTCAACCAAGAAGGGATAATGGTTGATCCAGCGAAGATCGAAGATGTGATGAAGTGGGAACCACCGAAAAGTCCCACGGAGATCCGAAGCTTTTTCTGATTAGCCGGATATTACCGAAGGTTTATCCAAGGCTTTTCTTCGATCGCTACTCCGTTGACAGCTTTGACCCACAAAGGAGCTACTTATGCTTGGAATGATAAGCATAAAGAAGCATTCGAGAAGCTAAAGAAGAAACTATGCGAGGCACCGATACTTTCTTTACCCGATGGAGTTGAAGACTTCGCTGTTTATAGCGATGCGTCTGGGGTTGGATTGGGTTGTGTTTTGACCCAAAGAGAAAAGGTGATAGCATATGCGTCTCGACAGCTGAAGGAGCATGAAAAGAATTACCCGACTCATGATTTGGAGTTGGCAGCGGTAGTTTTCGCTCTGAAAATATGGAGGCATTACCTCTATGGCACGAAGTGCAAACTTTTCACTGATCATAAGAGTCTCCAATATCTCTTTAATCAGAAAGAATTGAATATGAGGCAACGACGCTGGCTGGAGTTACTCAAGGACTACGACTGCGAGATACTTTACCACCCCGGTAAGGCTAATGTTGTTGCTGATGCTCTCAGTCGGAAAGTCAATCTTGAAAGGAAAAGGCCAAGAGCGTTGAGAATTGAAGTTGTCTCGACCATTGTGGAAAGTATAAAGAAAGCTCAAGAGGAAGCTTCTGAGAAGAATGACCGAAAGGAGGAACGTTTGGGCAAAACGTTGGTGTTCGGTGTAAACAGTCATGGACTGAAGGTGTTCCAAGATCGGATTTGGATACCTAAGACAGGAGGAATCAGAGATCTTCTGATGGAAGAAGCTCACAAGACCATGTACTCGATTCATCCCGGTAGCACTAAAATGTATAGGGACCTAAAACCCTACTACTGGTGGCTGACGATGAAGCTTGACGTTGCAAAGTATGTGGCTGAGTGTGTGACTTGTGCGAGAGTAAAGACACAACATCAGAAACCGTACGGGAGTCTAGAACCATTGCCTGTGCCTATGGGTAAGTGGGAAGACATTGCTATGGATTTTGTCACTAAAATGCCCAGAACAAAGAATGGTCACGACATGATTTGGGTGGTCGTTGATCGATTCACTAAGAGTGCGCATTTCATAGCAGCCAAGGAGAAATGGTCTATGGAAAAGCTTGCGAATTCATACGTGAAGGAAATTGTGAGGCTTCACGGTGTTCCGTTAACGATTGTATCGGATCGTGATAGCCGTTTCACCTCGCGATTTTGAGTACCAAGTTGTGTTTAAGTACAGCTTACCATCCGTAGACTGATGGTCAGAGCGAACGAACGATACAAATGCTTGAAGATATGCTGAGAGCATGTACTCTGGAATTCCTAGGTAACTGGGATGAACATTTACCTTTGGTAGAATTTTCCTACAATAATAGTTTCCACTCGAGCATTAAGATGGCACCTTACCAAGCTATGTATGGACAGAAGTGTCGTACGCCGTCTTGTTGGCTTAAGGCTCGTCAAAAGAATGTTAGCAGCTCAGGATCGTCAAAAGAGCGATGCTGACAAAAAGCGAAGACCGATGACTTTTGAAATTGGAGATTTGGTTTTGCTTAAAGTCTCGTCGTGGAAGGGACTTATAAGATTTGGTAAAAGGGGAAAGTTAAGTCCAAGGTTTATTGGACCGTTTAAAGTTCTTCAGAGGATTGGGAACCAAGCTTACAAGCTCGAACTACCAGAAGAACTGAATGGAATTCATAACACTTTTCATGTGTGTTATTTGAGGAAGTTCACGGGAGAAGTTCCCGTCATGATTCCACTTTCGGAGTTGAGAATCGATGAGAACAAAAGGTTGATTGAAGAACCAGAGACAATTATTGACCGAAAGACTAAGAAGTTGCGACGCAAGATGGTCGAGTTAGTGCTTGTCTGATGGAAACATACGAATGGGCCGAATCTCACCTGGGAGATGGAGAGTGACATGATGGGTCGCTATCCGCATTTGTTTGTTGATATAATGTTGATATAATCGAAGATCTTGTTGTTGGTATCGAAGCGATGAAAAGTTAGGCGAGAACGGACGTCAAACGAAGAAGTTATGAATTTATAACGAAGTTTTTCTGTCCCGGCCTACTAAAAATAAATAATAAAAATAAAGTCAAAATTAGCCGAAGAAGTCTAAACGAAAGTTGTAGAGCGTAGTCTCACCTACGCGTGGATATAAAGAACGTCGAAAACGGAGTTCGTATGAAGAAGATATGAATTTCCGAAGTTTATTAAATATTTAATATTTAAATTTAATTCTAAATCTTGGTATTATCCGAAGAGGAGTCATCGGACTCCTTCGAAGTACGCCCAACGTACTGCTGTACGCCCCGCATACTGCTGTACGCCCCGCTTACCGCGAAGCATGACGCACCTCGCACTCAAGTGACTTCGGATACGTAAGCAATGACGATTATGGACCAGTACGCCCCGCGTACTCCGAGGCTCCAGCCTCCTATAAATAGGATGCGAGGGCAGCCGACTCAATTGCTCTTTTTCTCTCTTCTCTCTCCTGTTTTGCATCGATTTGTGTGCCAGAAGTACCCCGAAGCCCCGGTATCATTCCCGAGTCCCGAAGCAAGATCCGAAGCCTCGAGAATCCCAAAGAGCTTGATTCCTGAGCCGAAGCTCTGCCCGCGAGAAGTTTGATTTTTGTGAAGATCTTCCAGATCTGCGGAGAGATAGTACTTCTACAAGCCGTAGTGCTGTCTGATCATCTTCTGATCAAGTGAGTGTATACTACCTTTCATAAACACGATAATAATACAAGTATGGTTTGAGTGTATTAAGTATATTGTTGTTTATATGCGTGAGTGTGTAGTTACTTTCTTCTAGCGCATAATTATGAAGTACTTTTTACGAAATACGTGTTATGTGTATAATTTTGTTGTTATATGTGTGAATGTATATTCATTCTCTTCTATCTCATAGATCTGATTTATTTTCTATGAAATACGTGTTATGTGGGTGTGCCTCATCTGTTATGTGGAATATGTATTGAATGAAAATGATATACAAGTTTTAAACTATGTATAAAAATATATATTTTTATCTACTAATATGTTGGGTAGAACATGGGTAGATAGTTGGTGTGTAATAAACAGATGAGAGGCCTCGATGTTGTTGTTGTTGTTGATCTAGTTATTCAGCGGAGTATGGATAACGACCACTGACTCTTTCTAGACAGTCCTGTGGAATGCTAGCAGGTTCATAACCTATAGGTGTTGTGAACGATGTGTTCACCGGTGTACTCTATCCCCCTCATGGTTGCCTTTAGGATATCTATTATTGAGGAAACCCCTTAGCAGTAATGTCCGTCCCAATGAAAATCCTAGATTAGGTCCCTTGAGATAGATGTTGTTTTTAGGGACGTAAAGTGAGGATAACGGGAATGGGTAATCGGGATAGTGATTGGTTGGTGAAATTAAATATAATTTATTTATTGTGGGTTGAAAACCCTATATGCTCACCAGGCTCCCAAGCCTGACCCACTCAGTTTTATTTGTATTACAGGAAGTGGCGCAAGGGCGTAAGATGGATGAATCATCGAGTTGTTTTGTTTACAAGTCTGTATATGTATATATTTGTTGAATGACTTGTAATGTTATCGTTTATGCTTTATGGTCTGTATCGGAACATGACATCCTGAGTTTTGATTATATAATGAAAATGCATCTCTTGATGAAATGCTTTGATAAATATTATTTTATCATGTTTTGTTTTGGGAACAAATTCCGCAACTCTTTTAAATCAAAATGATTTACTCTAAAATTATTTAAAAAGCATAAATGAAATCGGTCTTTTCTAGCCGAGATTTTGGGGATGTCACAGTTGCGTGCCTTTGATACACAAAGGTATTGAACTAAAGTGAAGACTTTTATATCCAACACAAATATATATAATATACATAACTAAGAATTCAACGACAGTCGGAAAGATAACAATATACCCTAAGTCCACAATCAAACAAGAACAGGAAGTAAGGTGAGCTATCAGTCCTAAGTCCTTCAAGTCTTACTTATATAAATATATTAGTGTAGATATGGTTTGGGAACAAAAGAAGTTTAAAAGAGTTTGGAAATAGTTTTATAACAATTTAGCATGAAAAATGAGTTTGATAAACATTTAAAGCAGTTTTGTTTGCAAAGCAGTTAAAAGTATAGAAAATCCTTTTTGGTTGCAAGTTATAAATCACATGTGATTGATACTATAACTTTTTGGATTCAACTTGTATTCCCCCCCCCCCCCATAAAAGCATTTAAAAACATTTAAAAGGTCAATTAAGGGGTATGAACTCACCTGCACTGAGTGGATTTGATGGAAGTGTCGGGTAGGATGCTAGGTGTCAAGTGAGGACTTGAACACACACACGGATCCTATGTAACATGTAGTGATACATAAATGTATCTAGTTAGTTATTTAATCACTAATTTAGTAAGTAAAGACACTCTAATGCATGAAAACCCTTTGTTTCAAGTGCTAGGAGTGTTAGGGGTTGTATCTAAGGAGAGTATGGCCTCACTTTGGAGTTTACTCCTCAAATGGTAGCCCTTAAGGGAGTTTACGGTTTCTGGACCATTTCCCCCATGAGTTTACGGCCGTAAAATCATGGGAATGGTGTATTTGTGTGCTTCAAGGTCTCATGCTTCACAAAAAAGTGTCCTAGGGTTGAATCAAAGGCTTAGGAAGTGGTTAAGGCTCGAATTGGCACACTTTTTGGAGTTTACGGTCCTTGGACCACCTTTGAGAATTTATGGTCGTAAACCCATGAGTTTACGACCGTAAAATCATGGTTACTCCAACCATTTCGTGTTTTGGTGTTTCTAGTTCATGCATGCAAGGTTCTAGCCTCTTGTCCAAGCATTAGAAGGTGTTAGGGGCATCAAAACACCCTTTGGGGGTGTTTACGGTTTTGGGAGATCCCCAAACCGTAAACTCATGTTCTTGGGGGTTTTTTGGTGTTTAGTCCATGGATTAACAAGTATACTAAGCAAACAACTAGCTAGGAGGAGTATACTTACTTATATGAAGCTTGTAAGAGTGTTTAGGACCCAATAACACTAGTGTGTTCTTGGTGTTTTGAAGATCACTTGAAGATCTATGTAAAAATTGAAAATCCATGGATGAAATGATGTATAAACACTAGATTAAGTGTTGTAGGAAAGAATCTAGGAAGGAAAACTTACATTTTTGGCGGATTTGGAAGAATGAACTTATGATACTTGAGAGAAAAACTTGGTGTTCTTGAGTGGGAAGTGGAAAAAATGAGGACAAGAAGTGTAAACTCATGTTATATGCTTGAGTCTTGGGAAAATGGTGTTTACGGCCCAAACTCCTATTGTTTGGCCGTAAACACCTAGCTAAGGTGTTGGATTGTTTTGCTTGTTACACCTCACTAATAACGACACTTCCTTTTATTTAATCGTTTGACGAAAAATAAAATAAAACACCAAACAAACTTAAATCCGGCCAAAAATGTACTAGAATGTTTTTGACTAATATTTGAAGCGTTTGACTGTTGAAATTATACAAATGAAAATTTCGGGTTGTCACACACAACATGAAATAGCATTGTGCTTATGTTAATTTAACAATTTTGGCATCCTACTTCCATTTCTTTTAAATAGACAAAACAATGAAATTAATTGCTATAATAAGTTCAAAATTATCGCCTGGTCTTACAAAGGATGTTAAGAGGACACACAAACACACTAACACATACAAATACACACGCATACATACAAATACATCAAGATCTGTTATAAAATAATGTGTATATGAGTGAGACAAATCTAGATGGAAACTCTCATTCTATTCACCATTTTCTCCAAAATTCTATGTTAAATATTACAAAAAAAAACTCCATATCAGACCAATATGATTTAATACCCAACTGAATGTGATTTTGGATCATTAGTGATTGTGAAAAAGAAAGATGGTCAACTTATGGAAGCCTGCAACCCCTGAAATCTTTTCGATACATGATAAGCATTCTTTTTTTCTTTTAACTTCCAAACTGAAAGAAAGATAATCACTTTAATTAATCCCGTGATAATTATAACACAAACCGAAAGAAATAGCAATGTTATACGTGCCACATACCAGTAAAATCTAGATTAAAACTATCCACATACTTTTCTTTTGCTTCCAACCTAATAGGCCAATAAAGGGCAAATATGTCACTTCAACAACAAAATGGAGGGTAAATTGGGCAATTTAGACAAATAAAATACAACCAACGGACCTAATAGGCCAAATTGGTATGACAAAATGAAGGGCAGAGGTTGCTAAAAATTAATTTCCAATATTAAAAAATGTGAACTCATGCAATCACAATTCACTTACATAAGGTATAAATAGTGAAAATAATTGAAATTACAACAAAACAGAAAAACATTAACTTGATAGAAATAGAATTTTAGCAGATGAAAGCTATGAAACTAACCACAAAACATAATTAGTCATACTTCCACGAATTAGTCATACAATAATAAGAAGACAAAACATAATATAGTTAGCAGTAAATGGAATGATCAAGAACTTTAACCTCTTCCTGTTAAAATTTAAGATAACTAGAATTGAAGATTGTAGGAGAATGAGAACAAAGAATGACAACAAGAGAAGTGGGTGCACCCCCAACCGACCTTAACTTCAAATCAATTGAATATATCAACAGTTAGACATATGATTTTATAAACGCCAGATGATTAGCGAAAAAAAATCAAGATTCAAGAAAGGTGAAGTAATTATCGATTTACTTGATTGGAGTTTGGAGAAGATCAACAATCAATAACACATAGATAATAAAGGCACATGCAGCGAAGTCAGCATTGGAAAGATATTTAAGAGACATATTTTCTTGCAACTAAATCTCGTGACGGTACCAAATCAGAAAAATAAAACCCTAATTGGAACAACAGGAAAAAAACAAAGAATTCGCAATTGTGACTAATGGAAAAATAAAGAAGAAGCACCCGAGAGTTGAGATACCAAAATTTCGTTTTCTTGTTGTGTGGTTCATCACAACTTAAGGTTAGGGGTTAGGGGTATGTGACATTGGTGTTGATGGGGACGACGGGATAGGGTTAGGGTTTATCGGCTCGACAGAAGCGGTGCGACAGAAGGGGTGGTGGCAGAAAAGGTGGACTTCTAGGAGGTGGTGAAGGGCGGTGGCAAAAAAGGTGGGACTTACAAGGGGTCGATCACCTAGTTGAGAGGGAAGAACAAGGTGACCGGTGAGATACTTATGGGTTGTAGCGACGACGTCATGAGGGTCGTGGTAACGAAGGCCCGCTGAAGATTCAAGAGAGCAAGTAGAGAGACAAAAGAGATTTGGGAGAAATGATAGTATGTAGATGATATTAGGGTTTTCCATACATATGGACGTTTAGAGATAGGGAGATGGTAGTTTTCATTATGTTTAATAGATTTGTACACAATGTTATAATAGATGTACATTTTAATTTTTAAGAAATTGACAATATGTTTAATAATATAGTAAAGATAAAGATAAAAGATAAAAACAAATATGACCTTGCCAAATTGCAGGTACGAATTAGATGGCGAGAAATACAATGAAAACAGATTCAGGATATTTAAAAAGCAAAATGTTAAATTTTGTTCGTATGCAATTTTAAATTTGTTTTCATTATCTTTTCTTGTAACAAAACAAACTTCAGAAAACTTTAAATGTGTTTTCATTACATTTTCTTAGAACAAATAGAGTTCATAAATTTATGTGTATGCGATTTATTTTGTTTTCGTTTTAGTTCCTTAGGGAAAAAAAAAAGTCCAGTAAATTTTAAATATTTTACAAGAAAGTATTTGTATTTGAAGGTGAGGGGAAATACAAAAAGAGCAATGATTCTGGATAATAAAAAGTGAATTTAAAATGGCTTCGCCCGGGTTCGAACCGGAGACCTTCAGTGTGTTAGACTGACGTGATAACCAACTACACCACGAAACCAATTGATCTTTATATATTTAAAATGGTTTATCAACAATCAATAAATATCCAGGTTTAAATATCTGCGGTCTGGTGCGAATCATTCAACCCGAATCCTGAAAATTTCCCTCTCGATTCCAAACCCTAATTTATTCATCTCAGCTACAGCCACGAATTCACTCTAAACTCGTCTTCTTTTCGCTAATCGACGGTGTATTTGGAGTAATGGCCGGTGCTGCTTTAGATATGTCGCTTGACGATCTCATCAAGAACAATAAGAAATCCGCCGGCGGCGATGGCGGTGGTCGTGGTCGTGGTCGGGGTCGAGGAGCTGGACCTGGACCTGCACGTCGCTTCAATAATCGCGGAGCTAACCGAGCGACTCCTTACGGCGGACCTAAGGTTGATTAGTTTTAGATCGGGTAGATTTGATGCTTGTCGTGTTTATTAGGTTGGTATGTAGATGTAGGTGATGATTAAAGTATGTTTGTAAAGGGTTTCCGTGTCTGATTTAGGCACCAGATGCGGCTTGGAGGCATGATATGTTCGGTGTTCCGGATCAGGTCATGGGGAACGTTGGACCTGGCGGCCGTCCATCTGCGATTGAAACTGGGACGAAGCTTTACATATCAAACCTTGATTACGGTGTCTCGAATGACGATATTAAGGTGATTGCTACTTTCTTTTTTACTTCTGATAGCTAACTTTGGCTAGATCTGGGTACCGTACTCCCATGTTTGGATTAACCAAAAAAAATCAGACTTGAATATTTCAAAAAATCAAACTGATTTGTTTGTTTCTTGTCTATTGATGATCTAATAAACGCGAAATTGAAATCTTTGTACTTCTAAGTTTGGTACTTGGTAGAAGGCAAAGTTAGTATAAATTACAATACATCATAAAGATTCTTTGAAGATGTATAAATCTGTTTCCAGATTCTTTTACTCATGTGCAAGAGAAAAAATTAAATGGTGCATAGCCAATCTAAGGGGGTGTTTGGATTAGATTTTTAGCTTATTGCTTATAGCTTATTTGTGGTGGGAATAAGCAATAAGCAATAAGCATGAGGAGGAATGCTTATTAAAATTAGCTTATTTAGCCTAATAAGCTGGATTTTATCCAAACACTTAAATTAGCTTATTGTGGGAATAAGCAATAAGCAGCTCTTTTTTTCCTATCCAAACACCCCCTAAGTTATAGTAGAGATTAATGGTTGCGTGTAGTACTGTAGTTAGGCAAACCCTAAAAGTAACAAGAAAAGTGTGAAGTGTAGTTGATGTATCTGAAGACTGTTTTGGTCGAATTGTGGATGAAACTGTATTTTGTGCACACTATACTTTCTATTTTGTTTACTGGAAAATCATAGAAGTTCTTGGGTAAAAATCTTACATGGTTGAAACCACTTCAATATGTGCAGGAGCTTTTTGCAGAAGTTGGTGACCTGAAAAAGTATTCTATACATTATGATAGAAGTGGGAGATCAAAGGTAATTTTCAAGGTTTTAGTACCTTTTGTAAAGTTTCATGTTTGTGATTCTGTTGTAACTAAATTTTCTCTCAGGGGACGGCTGAGATTGTGTATTCAAGAAGGCAAGATGCATTAGCAGCTGTCAAAAGGTATAACAATGTCCAGCTTGATGGGAAGCCAATGAAGATAGAGATTGTGGGATTAAACATTGTAGCTCCTGTTGCTGGTCTACCATTGCCAAACAACTCTTTTGGAAACATGAATGGTTTTCCAAGAAGGTATGGTTTTTTCTTGTAATTTGAATCTTTGGTTGCATTAAGTTGCGAAACTTGAATATCGAATGACATTAAATGGTTTGGTGATAGCTTGTAGGTTACATAAATGTCATCTAGTAAATAGTAAAATAGGTTCTTGGTAGGTTTGACTTCATGGTATCTCGTTTGGGTTAAATGCATTGATAATCACCTTTTTTTGTTCATTTGCATAAGTATTATTCTTAACAAGAATTTCACTGCATGTATTTGGGATGTCCAATGTTTTAAAGGGTAAATATTGTTAGACTTATTGAGGCATAGCTTTAGCTAAATTCTTATGTTTTATTTAGTTATAATTTGGATATTGGTAGCTAGTTTATTCCTCAAAGATACAAATAAACAATGTTGTTGTATTGTATTGTAAGGTAATTACTAATTAGTGTTTAACTTCCTCATAACATGTATTAACTGTCAAAAGTTTAGACAAATTACAAAAATGGTATATAGGTCTTCAAATCTTGTCCTTTTTAGGTAAAGCTGAATGTGTAATCTCACCCAATTTAATAGGAAATGAAGTGCATTTGTAGTATGCATGTTGAGAATGTTTACATAATAAGAGAGCATTTAGATGAATATTGGATGTCTTACTAGTTTTGTTGTGGTGCATGTTATGAACAGCGGACAAGGAAGAGTTGGTGGATTTGGTGGAAGATCAGGTGGTGGTGGTGGTGGTGGAGGATTTGGAAGGGGCCGTGGTGGACGTGGAAGAGGAGGAGGAGGAGGGCGTGGTGGTGGTGGTGGTGGTGGTGGAGAGAAGATATCTGCAGATGATCTTGATGCTGATTTGGAGAAGTACCATCAGGAATCAATGCAAACCAACTGAGATCATCAATCATCAGTTGACAGTTGTGCACCAAAACCTTGTTTGTATTTTGTTTTTTGTCAACTGAACACATACCCAACTCTCTAGGCTAAAACTGGTGGTAGGGTGGGAGGATTGTAGAAACTTAGTTTCTTTTTATGGAGCTTTATCGTTATTACTATAGATGTTAGACCATTGTATTGTATTGATTATTATGATACTCAGTTTGTGGTATGTCTATCATCTTCTTTTTATCTGTGCATCCTTCAAGACATGGAAAAGCATCAAAGTCTACATCAATTGCCAGAAATAACTACTTCTTGGAAGATGTATGAGGAATTCAAGGTAGTTTTCTCTGTGTTTCATTCAATAACATGGTTGTAACTTTAGTTAACATGTTGCCAATGTGGACAAACAGGTTGTAGCTGCTCAGTTTTTTACTTGGTGGACATGGTTGGGTTGAGACTTTTGTGTATCTATCAACTACAACAATTTAAAGAGATTCACAAGCCAATGTAACTTGAAAAAAGGGTATACAAAATATAGTTTCAATTACAATCAACCGTAATACAACAAACATAATTCCACAACAGCTACATGTGGGGCTCCCTCAACTTATGCGTTGGGAAAATGAGCCTCTCAATCGAATACAATATGGCGTGTATGCATGCCAACACAAAATTCCAACAAGAGGATGGCCAGTACCATGGATATAACAGCCGGAAAAACAAACTTATAACATGTCGAGGATATTGCCCAACCTTATTAACATTTAAAAAAAAAAAAAAAAAAAAAAAAAAAAAAAAAAAAAAACCCATTTATTATTCAATCATATATTTTTATCATCGGATGATAAAATTATATATAAAAAAAAAAAAGAATTACTCACCGGAAAAAGAAAATCAAGAGCATCCCAGGCTGCATGACGAACGGCTCGTGTTGGATACATGGGCCCACCAGGAGACGTGAAGCTGTACAAGCATGTTTTAAGTCTGGTACTTGTCGTCATTCGAAGCTCCAAACCTTGAAGAACTTTAATGCGTGAAAGGTAATGTAACAACACTGGCTCCACTTTTAATTTTTGAAGCTTCACAAATATGGATAATGTTACATAAAAATTAAAAATATCTGAATTAGACCGGATTTTTTTTATTATTGCATTGTAGCTCTCACCTGATTAGTTAGTTCGATAACAAAAACATCCGCGGGCCCTCCTATCAAGAAAGCATTTGGGAACTCCGGGAAGTGGTGAAATAAGGATTCAAGCTTTTCATCTGTAACAAGCGTTTTTTTTTTTGAGATTATAACTAGTATCTAAAGTGGTAAAAGGGAGAGATTTACTAGCGGTTTTAAGGTATATACCTACCTAGATTATAAAGGAATATAAATCTTGAAAGAAGAAGAAACAGATCTCTTTGAGCCTGACAGAGGAAAGAATAAAAAAAAGGGGTTTTAATTTTTCAATGTTTTTAACTTTTTTTATCGTGTAACATTTATTATATACATTGTGGAGTCATTTTGATATCGCTACTTAACCTGCAAAGGGATTTTCTTCAACTTCTCGGGCACCAATGCAACATCCTCAAGAAGATACTAATAATCAATTTAAAAATGGAAAAAGTCTCAAATTAGTATATGCACAAACAATAAATAAAACAAGAAGTAACAACGTGTCTTACCCTAAAAAGACTTTGGAAATGGGTGGTGTTTGTCTGGATGTCAATCCTACCAATAAACATAATACATGTATCAACAAAACCTACTTCATTAAATCAAACAAAATCTCTGATATTGCAAACCCCATACCAGAAAACATTCATAGCACCTTGGACAAGAGCTGAAGAGTAGCGAAGGAGGAGATCTGGACTATCAACTTCAACCTCAAACAACTGCAAAATAGATTTTTTGAGGATTTAAATGAATATTAACATAAATTGAATAAACAAGTAAGGTGTTCCTTTACATACCCATTTATGGAACAATAATGCAAATATATGAGAGGCAAAAGGCTGGCTCCATAGTTGAACGATCAAATCAATGATTGGTTTCCCTCGCTCAAGTTCATTCGCAAAATGGTCAGCAAGAACATCGTAAAAACATAAAGAACCCTTAATCTGTAACGCATCCTCAAGGATTATATCTGTTTCAAATTTCAATCCCGTTCAAAAATGATCAACAGTGTGAATTTCTGAGATCCAAAGTAAATAAGCATATAATTAATGGTGTCGGTTACTGATTACCTCTAGCTCGATCGTCAACTTGTAAAGCTACGTCTGCAAATAGCTGTTGTAATAAATCGCGTCTTTGAGTTGGTGAAGCAAGTGCCTGAGGAACACACAGGAGAAACAAGACCTCAAAATCACCATACCAATTCAACTTATAACACAGTTGAAGAAAACCAATAACGAAAAGACGTAAACAAAAAGGCAAAGGCAAAGGCAAACCCTCTGAAGCTTTTTGTCGATCTCTTGGGTGAGAGCAGAGAAATAAGCAGAGCTTCTTTGAGTATAGGCTAATGGTCCCATTCTTCTAATAACAGAGCATTTAATTTGGAATCAAACAGAAGAAAGTGTTAAAAGCGTAACCCTAACTCTGATTTTGATGATGTGTTGAAGATGTTCTCCGAGGAACAGTTAGCAATGGGTGGAGTACCGACAAAACCTTGGAAATGATTCAATGGCGTAGCAACGGTGGTGGGATGCGGCGTGGCAGCAAAGAAACGCCACACGCGTAGGAAGGGAACACCGGTGCAAATAATCAAAATTGATGATGACACCAGGTGACGTATCTTTCAAGAGATCAGGACTTTTGTTAAAACGGATACTCAAAGGAATCCAGAATTAGTAATGATGCGATGCTACGACACTAGAACAATCTGCAAGTTTCACCCATAAATGTCCATTCACATTGAAAACACGAAATTCACATTAAACACTTAAAAGTTAAAAGTAGATAATTCAGATTTAGTAACATAAAGTGCACGTTAATCAGCTGATTTTCATATCGAAAGCAATTTAGAATTGAGAAAATTACAAAAATACCTATCAAGTATCATTCACCACAAAATAACTGTTACGTATTATTTTTATATTTTCTCCGAATCATCCTTTTAACTACAAGCATCATTTCGAGATCCCTTACCATCGTGCTGATACTTGCATATCAGTTGGTTACATTTGAAAGTCAGCTTTTGTTTTATTTGAAATATTGCAAGTCATTTGATTATTTAAGGTTTTTTCCCGAAGACGAAACAACTTGTTTACCTCTATCCTGTCCAACCGAACCTTGAAACGGTTCTTCTGTTGCAAGTCTATTATACTTTAGGTAATATACCTGAATCGACACTAGAAATATCTTACTTTAGTATAAGATAGCTAATTTGTTTTTATGTGCTAAATGATTTATATTATAGCATGTCTTAGGTTTCCTACATAAATTGCTATTACTTGACTAGATATAAGGTCTATTGCTGACCTTGATTTGGAAACTTTATGTGTTTAGGATTTTAAACATATAATTAATGTATTAGAACTAGCATGTAACTTTTTATAGCGATAAGAAGTATTATGCGTCAAACATAAATAAAACATTCCCTATCATAATAAACTTTTATCTCGTTACACTGAACACCTGCTTTGGTGTGCAGATCGTCATGGTGAGAACACGTAGCGGATTGGGGATGGTAACGGAAATCAGCAGCATGAGCCTCGTATAGTGGAGTGTGCACTGGTCATTTCCTCTGCACCTGGACCTATTTTTATGGCAGGAGTTCAGACAATGATACAAGCCATGCAAGACCAAAAAAATAGAGAAGACTAGACGAATCCAAGGGGAAATAGAGATGAACCTACTGCACCAGTTGTACAACCTGAACTGGATGAGGAACAGTCAAAAGAAGGAAACTATAGCAGAACTGTTAGTCAAGTAGAACCACAAGTAGTAAGGAGAACAACCTAGATGGAGGAAATGCAAGGAATAAATGTAAGTATAAAGACTTTATGGAATCTAAACCACCAAGTCTTTCTGGAAGTCCAACACCAGTGGTAGTCATAGAATGGATCTCCAAAATAGAGATGGTATTCGAGAGTTGTGACTGCAGTGAGAGGCATAAAACAATCTTCGCTGCGAGACAATTGAAGATTAGTGTACTGAGTTTGTGGAAATTGTTGGCTGGTTCCATGCCCAAGGGAGAAACAAGAAAGATGTCATGGGAGAACTTCATTGAGAAACTGAAGAGGCAGTATTGTTTTAAGCAAGACCTTGTGGAGATCAACAATGAATTCCAAAATATGAAGAAGGGAAAGATGAGTGTCAGTGAGTTTGTTGCAAGTTTTACTGAGAAAATGAAGCTACTTCCTTTCTTGGTTCATACTGAACTCTCCAAGATAAACAAGTTTGCTAGTGGAATATCAATGGATTTCAGACCAATGGTAAAGCTAGCAACTACTCTGAAGGCAACTGTCTCGCCAGCTAAGAATGTTGAAACCCGGATAAGAGAAAAGGGTATGAAGAGAGTTGAGTAAGGAGAAAATAAGAAATTTGAAGGATCTTCAAGATCCAACATGAAGAGTAGATTTTCGAAGACTGACACCAACGACAAGAAGTTTGGGGGTAACAAGGAAGCAAAATGGTGTGAGAAGTGCAAAAAAGAAGCACTTTGGGAGATGTAGCGAAGAAGTGACATGTTGATTAGAAGATCCAACTGAAGGGTACTCCGACGAAGTCCTCCATCGAAAAAGGGTACTCTGGTGAAGTTGGCATCCGTGAAGTTATGGTTTTAAGTGCAGATGTGGTGGTAGTGGTGGTATTTTAAGTTTTAGGTAGGGTGGGTATTGATCGTCATGAAATGGGTGATGGTGTTAGGAGGATGATGTCCAACAGGGAGAGAAAGAATGAAAGAGAGGGTAGGGGTGATGACTTAGATGGGATGGGGTGGATTTTTTTGTATTTTTAATTAAAGGAATAATTAAGAAAACTAATTTATGAGCATATTGTCATTTCAGGTTGTGTATGTACCAAACCTACAAAAGATAACAACAATGGACCAAAACCAAATAAAATATCTAAAATTAGACCATTGGAGCAAATGCAAAAAATTTAAAATAAAACCACATATTTTCTACAATCATGAAAACCGTTTTTACAATTTTGTCTATATGTTATTGTAAAAATAAGCAAATTACGCATTATTATATATATTAATTTCAATTGCAAAAAGAACAGTGCTTTTGATTTGTGTCACATGATTTTAGAATATTACAATATTTGGTCCTTCTATGTGTAATATTCATTTTGGCCACAACACTTTTATATGCTAGCAAGTTTGGCCCTTGTGTGAAAAAAAATTACAAAAGTTGTCCCTATAATTTACAGAAAATGTCCTTATACAAAAAAAAAAATCACAGAAACGGTCCATATATTTAATACTTTTGTATTTTGGCAGCTTTGGTCTATGTGTAGAAAATAAATTATAAAAAGTATCCCCATAATTTATAGAAAATGTCCTTGTGCATATTTTTTTTTACAAAAACGGTTCATATGTTCAAAAAATTACAAAAATAGTTCATATCAAATCCCCTGCAAAACATGGGTATCATTTACTCTAGTTTAAGCTAAAATCTAATTAAGGGGTCGTTTGATAGTTTGATAGTTGTTGACTGTGTTAATGTTGATTAAGTTAAACTTCTCACTGAAACTATGTTGTTTGATTATCTTTGTAACTCATTGTGTTGAATAATAAAATCACTATTTTATCCTTATGTTATATATTGTTGTGTTGGATATAATATATTTGTTTGAAAAACTATACGAATAAAGTTGCTAAATAGTTATAAAAAATATAAAATGTCATACAAAATCCAAATTAAACATAGTCATTTCAAACCCAAATAAAAACATACCAAAATCAAAAAGAATGTCACATTCTTGCTTGAGGTTTTTAACATAAAATTAACCATATAAATTGGCTTGATTATAAAAAATGACAATGAACTCATTCTTTTCTTGTATAAATCTCATTCCCTTTTGTATTAAAAATTCGGCGCAAAGCCACTACCAATCATATGAAGACCTTAATCGATTGATCTAGAGCGAATGCAGCAAGTGCGGAAATTATAGCATAATTTGTGAAGACACAATTTTGTATATAAACGTAGGTAGTTAGGTTTATATCAAAAATCGGTTATGGAGGTGGAGGGCGTAATTTTGAAAGACCTTCGATCTAATGTATTTAGTATTACCAATGGAAGAGGGTCAGAGGCGGCGTTGGGTGGACGTGGGAGGCCCTTGGCAGAGGTGGGAGGAAGCGTCTGGAATAGATAAAAGGTAGGAAGCAATATCGATCTGCCGGCAAAGGGAAAAAGGGTCATCTTGACCGAGACGTTTTTTTCCCCTTGGATTGAGTTGGAGGATTTCAGATGCTTGTGGACCGAACTAGAGGCTATATTGATGGCATCAAATAGCCCCTAAGCCAATTGGATTTTATTAACTTCCACCTTTAATTAATGTGAGCCCAATCTAACCCATTTCTCGTTATTATGAGTTTTCTCAAAGTATATGTTTCATTTAAAAGATTCTACGAAATAAAATTATACTGGATCAAGTTTAGTCGTGAGATTTTCAATTTATAACACAACTTATTAATTATAATATGCAAATCACTTAAATACAAAACCATTACGGATTATAACAAAAATAAAATAAAAAAGTTTTGTTTGGCTAAGCTTCTATAAACATCTTTTATTAATGAAAATATATTGGAGAGAAAAAGGGCAAACATCATCTTCTATCTACCCTACCAAATCAAATCAAATTAGTGTACAACTAACAGAGGAAACATAAATCACAATCTCCCAACTAAGTAGAACAAACATGAAGTATTACAAGTATTGAGAGTTTGGAGATTCTTATGACACATTTGACACAAATTTTAACAAATTAATACCTCACCATCCCATGAGTGCTCTTCTAACCTTGTCAACAATTTGATTCTTCACCCCCGTTTTGTATTTGCTTTTCTCCTCTAAAAGGAACCTATACACTTCCCATACACCATTCTCTCTTGTTGAATGCCTCCTTCCAATCTCAGCCTACAAAACATACAAAACCATCACTCATTATGCAACAAAACCATGTATATTTACATTTTTACCCCCCACCCCATGAAATAACATATATTACTTACCGAGAACACACATATCCCAAGAACCTTGAGCGCAAGAGTTGCATCATAAAACACCTGTGGCCTACCCCTACCAGATAATTCCACCGGATTAGCAACCACAAGTTCCATATCGGGCCCACGATTGGTTATAATCACCCGCAACGGGTGTAGCATTTGCAATTTCAAACGCGAAATGATTTCATCTTGCATCTCAACATTCAAAATCTTTATTCCATCTCTTTGTCTGATAAAAAGATCCAAATCACGTTGCCCCTTGTTAACAGGCGAAAATCTCCCATAAGCTATCTGTCAAAAACTCAAAAACAACACAACAACATTTATCATTTATCAAATATATTAAACAAAAATGTGACATGTATGATGTATATGTATATGTACAAATACAAAGTGTAACCTGTATATCAAAGTCTTTTAACACTCGCATGATGTCATAGAGAAAACCTTTGTGATCAACACAGTTGATTTGAAGGAGGGAATGAGCTGGACTTAAGGAGTTATCGATTATGACATTGGCTCGTTTTAACTTCTTTACATCTGTACTCAGAGCTTGTGAACGTTCTTCTGTTTCTGATAATTCTGACCGGAATAATTCTCGGGCAGCTTCTTCTGAAAGAGAAGAGATGGATGGGATGCTGTCATTTTTATAACCTGCTGACCGGATATCAACATTTGTACATGATTCGCCTAACACATCATGCAATCTATCACATGCATCATCTCTCCTCTTTTTCGTGTGTAACAGCTCCCTGAAGTAATATAGCAGCAAAAAAAAGGTATACATTCAAGAAATTTAAACAAATCTTTAACTACTCTGCTTGCACAATAGAAGTGTAAAATGGTCATTTTACTCACATCCAGATAGAGTCCAAAGTCCAAACAAGAAACAATATTTATGTATATAACACTCATCATTTATCCATTTTTTTTATGTATACAGCACTTAGGGGAAAGAAAGAGGCAGGAAGAATTCAAAAAAGCCTCAATTTTTATAATACCCAAATTGAAATAACTGTAGACAGAGTGCAAAGGAGTATTAAGAAACAAACCCTCACAAGTTATCGGTAATAAAGAATAGATCCATGACACGTCCATCTGGTGTTGTTGTCACTTTAACTCTTTGGATCATAAGCTCAAGCTCAAAAAGCACTCGAGTCACATCTAAATGAAAAACAAATAACAACACATCAGACTGTGAAATGAATATAATACAAAAGTAAACTACACAATGAGAAAAAAAAAATACCATTTAATAATCCCTTTCGATCAGTGCTGCAGAATGTTAATAGGTAGACTGGAGAAGGTGATGGTTTTGGGGGTGTTTCATTTAAGTAAGCTGATACAGAAAATGTTGGGCATATAGAAAGGAGACGCTCTTTTAGGGTTGACCATCTTACAGTTGGTGAAGTTGGATGAGGAAACACCCATAATACTATGTAGCACCATATTCCATCGGTTGTAAAATCTAATCAAAATACACAAATTTCATAATCAAACAGGAAAAGAATAGATTCTCCAACTCAAAAGAACCTCTAGGGTTATGAAATAACATAATGTGGCATCGCATGGTATTAACTAAAGAAAAAACACAAGAATATGAAAAACGATAGATTCAGCAATACCCGAATCCTATAGAACATACACAAATTGATTGAATGAGAAATACACATTGGATTTTGGGGGATGATATATATATGAGAAATCGTATAAGATATGTTAAGGAAAAGTACTAACCTCCTTTAACGATATATAGCCCGAAATCAAGAATAATCCAACAGATATCGCAACCGAGGCCAGTTTTATCGGGGCAATTGACCGTAATTACAAATGGGTCCCCTTGTTTCTTCCCTTTCTGAATCACCACCGCATCATCACTCGGCATACCCATGTCGGGGACGGCACCGGCAGCCTGAAACGACCAGCATCCGGAATCCCCTCGGCCGTTGGCCGGAGTTACGTCGCGTTGAGTGAAATACTTCGCCAGCTTGAATGAAATTCAAAACCCAACTCGCTCAGAAAAGGGTTTTTGTTCTGGAGCTCGTAGAGGAATCTGGTAAAATATACAAAGCTAATGCTATGTAATATGTATGTTTGTAAGAATCTACACGTGCCCCAGCAAACTGATATATTATTTGATGATGTTTTGGACCCACATGGAGAGAAACTAGATCTACCGTTGATGGAAGAACAAAGTACCAATCACTCATTGCCACTTTCAATATTAAAATTGATTGGAATTGTAAACAATATCCTTTCAATAATTACAAACCACTCAAAAAAGACAACAAATCTTAGAACAAACTTGAAAAATAATGAATATTCAGAGCCTCCTCAGATTTGTCACATATGGTGAAATTAATTGTATGTAAAATACAAACAGTAATTAAAAGCTTATAGATTTAGATGATGAATGAAACTCAGACGATCATAAATTCAAACACAAACAGTAAATCAAAGATTATAGATTTAGACGATGAAACTCAGACGATTGTATAAAATAGGAGGATTTTCATAACATAAATTCAAACCCCGAGATGGGGTTTGACAACGATATTGAAACAGGATACAACGAAAGGGGAAATTAGATACGATCTACAGTGAATACACACTAACACACAACCAAAACCCTAGACCTAACCACCAAACCCATATAGGGTACGGCCCTGTCGTTTCAAAGCATAGACGACATCCATTGCAGTAACAGTCTTGCGGCGAGCGTGTTCAGTGTAGGTTACGGCATCTCTGATGACATTCTCAAGAAAGATCTTGAGAACACCACGAGTCTCTTCATAGATCAAGCCACTGATACGCTTGACACCTCCTCGACGAGCCAATCTTCGGATGGCGGGCTTGGTGATTCCCTGGATGTTATCACGAAGAACCTTCCTGTGTCTCTTTGCTCCTCCCTTTCCGAGTCCCTTGCCTCCCTTTCCACGTCCTGACATTGTTGGAACAAGCTCAAGGAGAGATGCTGAATTTGAGTTGTGATTGAGTGAGGAATGAGATGACTTTGTTGATGAATGATGGGGGAGTTTATAGATGTGGGTTTTGAAGAAGGGCGGGATTTGAAAGTTTTGAGTTAGTGGTGATGGAGCGAGCGTTGGCGGATGAAATGTTGTGAGATAATTGGAGCCGTTTGATTGTGAATCAAATGGACGGTGATGCATATTGCGGATCCCGATCCGTGTGATGTGCTTTCTGCCTAAGTGTCCATTGACCATTGGCGCATGTTAATTTTCGAAATTTAAATTAGTTATCTTTATTTAATAGTGAGTTAAGTTAACCTCGTGGAAAGAAAAATAGTAGTATATTTTTACGGTTGTTATTTTACAAACTACATTATCCAAAATAACTTTTAACATATGTGAGATAGATGTGTAGAAGAATGAAAAATAATTAACAGTAAACAAAATAATACTGATTAGTGGTTACAAAGTTAAATTCATCAGGTTATTTAATTTGTTTACTCCTATGTTTTGAATCTCAGACAATCAATCTAAAAAAATTTCATTTTTATCAAGTGGACTGGTAAAAAATTGTTTATTTAAACTTGCATTATTCGTATTTTTTTCATCTTTATAGATGGACTACTAAAAAATTGTTTATTTAAACTTGCATTATTCATATTTTTTCCTAATGTGTGTAAAGTCTTTATGTGTTGGTGTCTTGTTGCTTTTTTAACATTCTTTTTTTCTTCTACAAGTTTATAAGAGTTTTTAATTTTTATTCTAATTATAAAATTCTTTTTTTAATATATTTATGTGATAAACATATGAATTTTCTAAAAAAACATAAATTCCCGCGCGCACGACAGCATGCTCGATGCGCACTGTCACACCAAAATGCGACATGTGGCACCATGCAGAAAGCGTCATGTCACTCTCTTCCGGCTAGATGTGCGGTCCTCACCTTATCTATGCGCGGCGCGCACTCCAATTTAACCTGTATAAACCTTCGAAAATCATATATTTCCTCACACCATTTTCCCATATTCTATTTGGAACGCTTTCCACCATTAGTCATTTTTACTCCCGAGTTTCGAAACCTGCGGTGACATTTTCAGGTGTCGATGTATTGTAGTTTTGTACAGAAGTATATTATAATATTCCTCTTAGATGACCAAGAATGGTGGGTACATATCAAACAATTGTAACGGTATGTCATGTCACCTCCAAGAGTTTGTGACAACATTTGATCATTCTACATAGTCTTGTAAATTACGTTGGTGGAGTTAGCTTATTACGCACAAACGTAGATGAAATGGGATATCATATTCATCAAATACTCTAGTGACTCATATGCATTTATGATTGTCCCATGCAAGGAAGCCCTTATCTGAGTAGTCAAGCTTTTTAATTGTTCATCAGGTGAGATAATTTATCCCTGATAATTTGTAAGGATCGGTAGGAACAAATATGTAGGAATATAAACCTATATGGATATTGTATGGCTACGGTTGATTTTACAAGTATGGTAATTAAGGAATATTGTCATAACAAAATTATGGGATTGAAATCTTTGTGGATCTCACCAGGTTTACTAGCCTGACTCACTCAGTTTATATGTATCGAGACTTAAGCAAGTAAAACTTGATTAGGATGTTGAGTGATTATAAGACAATATGCAATAAAGTTCAGGACCAATATGTATTTACGTTGTAACTTAGTTATGTATCGATTATGATATCCTTAATGTTTTATTAAACTGAGACAATCACTTGTACTCAAAAGTTATCAAATGTATTGGGAAATTCTGCATTAATGATAATATAAGAGTGAAAAAAAATTATTTGGTTCTGAAAATTAGAGGATGTCACGGTTGGTATAAGAGCATTAGTTTAAGTGAACTATGAATAACGATTTATTTATAGACTTAAACTTAGAATGTTAACCGATGATGGTAAAAAAGTTGTCTAAAACATCCTAGATTGTATACCTAAATAGACACACGTACTAGAATAATTTAGGGTAGATGCCTTAAATAACATTATATGCTAAATATGAAATATTTATATAGAATAACTTAGGTTGAATATCCTACCTGCTACAGTATGCCCTGACATACTTTAGGAAGAGATGTCTTATATGTTAACTAATATATGACATAATATGCCTTAGATGCTTACCTAGGTTGCTACTAATGGAAACTTAAGGTCTATTGCCAACCTTGGATGTAAGAAAGTAAATTTTATGTGTTCATGCTTCTAAACAATACTTACTGTATTAGAATTGGCATGTAACGTTTCGGGAAAATAAAGTGGATCTACACGTCTAAACAATAATAAAACCTTTCATATCATAATAAACTCGCCTTTCAGTACAATGAATGTCTAATTTGATGTAAGGAACGTCATGGTGAGAAGAGTAACAGATTGGGGAATGGTAATGGAAACCAATAGACAGAGCCTCGTGTGATTTAGTGGACACCAGAAGTTGTACCAGTAGCTGAACCCATCATAACGACAAGAGTTCAAGCTATGATTCGGGTAATACCAGCAGAAGGAACCATACAACTACTCCAAGGAGATAGAAGAGAAATCACCACACCGATTATTAAACCCGTGATAAATAGAGATCGGTCTGAATAAGGGGTTGACAAAAATGGATGTAGTTTAAGAGATCTGAGTGCCCGATAAGGGAGAAAGGATTTGGCCATTTTTGGATGTGGGTGTTGTAGTTTAAGAGATTTGTGTGCTCGATGGTGTTTCGGAGCCCAAGGGTATAATTGTCATTTGTTAACTCAGTCCTTTATGAATTTTGGGTTTGGTTCGGGGAGTTTTAAGGAAAATATGAGTTGTTAGAAGTGTAAGTATTCTCGTCACCTTTTCATGGATATAAAGTTTGTCGGAAATGGGCTTGGATCGAAGGAGTTATGGCCAAACAAGGTTTCAACATTTTGGAGTTTGGCCGAGTAAGCGGGGCGTACCCACCAAGTACGCTGGGCGTAATGAGCTATTTTGGTCGCAGGTTCTTTTGAGTACGCCGAGCATACTAAAGGGGTATGCAGGGCGTACTCCCTTTAGCCACGAAACCCTAGCTTTTGGACCTTGACCCTATTTAAACCTCATTTCCTTCATGAGCCTTGTCGTTTATCAGCCTGTAAGCCTTCTACACCCTAGTAGTTGACCCTTACCTTTTATCTTGGAGCCTTTAAGCCATTGTGAGTAATCTTCGAGTATTCTTGTGTACCTTGAAGAGTTTGGAGCTTATTGAAGGATCACCACCCGGAGGGGAGCTTGTAGATCCAGAAGTTTATCTTCTTTTGCAATCTATCCGGAGGAGAAACTTTAACTCTCTCTCCCTCTCTCTCTCCCTCTCTCTCTCTCTCTCTCTATATATATATATATATATATATATATATATATATATATATATGGCTTAAGTTATTTTGTTTTTACTAACTATTGTGTGTCAGAATGCACAAATCTGGACCACCAGGTGGAATAGAATCAAAGATCATGATCTGAGGGTCTATGATATCACAATAGGATAACATGTACCATATAATCACACAAATTCCAATATAAGGGCAATTTAGTCAATTAACCTATATTAAAAAAGGAAATTTTCTGATTTTTAGGGATAATTAATTCCTTTGTTTTTAAAATATGAATATTTTAAATTAATTCAAATTTAAAAATCTGATTATATTCTATCAAAATGTCATCAAACATCAATTAGTAAAGATATTTTCGATTTTATTCTTGCGGAATATATTTCCAATGCATATATTTTTGATAATTACCCTGATTTAATAATTCAACATATATTCTTCATATACATTATAACGTGAATACAAAATCATACATATTCTTACAAACTAATAGTCTTATACAATTTAATATAGTTATACATATTTTAACAAAATATCATCAAAATGAATAAAAATATTAAGAAATAACATTTTTAAATATACAATTACTAAGCAAATACACATGATCTTCATCAATGGTCCAAATAATGCACTTGATTCAAACTATGATGAAAGTGTGATATATCATCGTAAGAATATAATTATTCGCAAAATATACTTGTTGTTGAACTCGATTCCAAATCTTTCCCTTGTATGATCAATATTGAATTCCTTCTTCAAGCCATTCCGAAAAAATAAGATGCATTATTCGTTAGTATTACCAGTGAAGCTAATGTACTTGTTGTTAACAAACATTCTCAAAGACATTTTAACATAATGCATTTATACAAATAAATTATGACAGAATACAAGCATTACTTATTTAATAGAAACTATATAATAGAGAATGATAGCATATTCTAACAGAATGTATTTCATTTTTCCTATTTTGCAATGTTTTTTACTTTTCCTATCTTGACAAATAAGGAGATTGAAATTGAATTCTGTCAGAATAATAGACATTCTAAGAGTTTTGACATAATACATACCACATGACCAGATTCTAACAAAATTTGTTTCATTTTTCATATCTTGCAATGTTTTTTACTTTTCTTATATTGACAAATAAAGAGAGATTGAAATTGAATTATGTCAGAATAATAGTCATTATAAGATTTTTGACAGAATACATTATTTTGTAGGCATTTCCACAAACACCAAGTAACATCCTAATAAACAAACCAAAAGAACTTAAAAATCCAAAATACATATTACATCCTAATAAACATCCAAATTAATAATATCACCCTTCCAAAACCAAAATCTCTCTATCGTCTTCTTCAATTTGCCAAAACTTTTGTACGTTTATAGGATCACTTCTTATCACATCCCGAAACCGAAAGGCGGAAACGTTCTGGGGCGGAGGACGTCATGAAGTATCGCAACCAATGTACATAGTAAACACAAAACATTACATTACATAAATTCATTACATTTGCTTGAAAGTAAAGTAATACAAGTTTTGTAGATACATAAGTTTAATCAAAAGTAAGACAAGACTTCCATACACTCTGTCTTCTGCAAAAGAACGCATGATACTTGTCTAAGGAGAACCTGAGAATACAAGCAGTTTAAAAATCAGCATAAAGCTGGTGAGTTCATAAGCGATTTGTTTTTCTGAAAATGAACTAGTTTCCTTTGGTTTTCTGAAAAAGTTATGAATTCAAGAAAATCCCATATTTTCTTATAAGTAAAGTTTAGCTATCCATTAGTTACACGGTCTAGTTAAGAACAATTCAGTTATCCCAGGAAAAAAGCCTTATTTTCCTAAAAGATTGTGTTTGGTTATCGAATCCAAGTGTAATGTACAAGTATCTACCATACTTAAAATGTTTGTGTGAAGTTTCCTGAAAGCCTGGTTATCCTTGAAATGTATGTTAGTTTTAACACGTATATAAAACTATTGTGTGAAAAGTAAACTAATTCTTAAGGTTATTAGCTTACTAAATTCATTATTACCAACAAGTAAATATCCGTTATCTAAATTGCGAGTTCCATAACCATACGATAGACTAGATATGGCAATAAGAAGTCCAAATCATTTTATGACTTTCGTCACCCTTGAACCTTTCGGTTCAGCTGTAGCTAGCAGCCGGATGCAGGGTAGTCAGCCCCATATAGATCTATACACTCAAGTCACGCTCTCCCTCCAGGAGATTCTGGTTACGGGGGCGGTCCTCCACTCGCGTATCTTTGTGGATTGTTACAGAGCACGTGTCTCCAATGATTAAGATTAACGAATTTATAAGTAATAATGCGGAAAATCCTGTTTTAGATTCTAATTACAAAGGGCGGCCCTCCACTCGCGTATCTTTGTGGAGTGTTACAGAGGACAAATCAAAAGTACTAAATTAATGCCTTTAACAATAATAAAGTGGAAAATCAGGTGAGAAACATATATTATAACAATATATAATAATATTTGAAAACTAACTCTGCAAGTCAAACTGTTGGTTAATACGTTTTCGATTGTTAAAAGCATGTGGAATATGAAACATTTCAAATGAAATAATAAGTTTGAGTACAAGATATCCTTGTACTTTTGCTTGTATTCCCCCCCTAAAAACATTGAAAAACACGGAAAAAGGTGTAGGGGTATGAACTCACCGGACGAGACTTGTGTCGGTTTGGATGTTAAACATCAGTTCGGGGGTTGAATGCACGCGAGGTTCCTATGTAATATGAAGAGATACAAATTTGTATCTAATTAGACCCTGAACCACTAATCAAATATGGATAAACACTTCGAGATGTGAAAACACTTCAATTCAAGTGTTTGGAGTGACCCAGGTGGCATCTAAGGGGGTGTATGGCTTAGGCATGGAGTTTACTCTTCAATAGTAAACTCTTAGAGGAGTTTAAGGTCCAATGACCATATCCCCATGAGTTTACGGCCGTAAACTCATGGGTGGTGTGTTCTTGGGTGCTAAATGGTCTTACAATGCACAAAGGAAGGTTCTAGGGTTGATTCCATGGCTTAGGAAGTGACCGGGACTTGAATTGACCTTGGAAAAGGAGTTTACGGTCTAAGAAGATGTTCTTGGTGAGTTTACTACCTTAAACACATGATTTTACAACCGTAAACTCATGTTTTTCCATGAATCATGTGTTTTGGTGGTTGTAGGTTAAGCATACAAAGTTCTAGGTCCAATTCTAAGCCATACAAGGTGTTATGGGCACTTTAACACCCTTTGGAGGAGTTTATGGTATAAGAAGCGGTGTTTATGGTCCAAGAATGTTCTTGGGCTGTAAACTCAAGTGTGATTCATTTGTGTATGTTTTGGTGCATCTCATGAAGGAATATGAGGTTCTATGCACTCGTGGAAGCTCATAGAAGCTTTTGGAGGTGTTTAAGGGGCAATTTAACACCTTAAAAGGTGTTTATGGTCTATGAATGAGGGTTTATGGTACAAGCATGATCTTGGACCGTAAACTCAAGTTTACCCCCTAAATGGTAAGATTTTGGTGCTCTAAGTCCATTCCTGCAAGTCTAAAGGTCATTACTAAGCACTAGAAGTGGTTTGGAAGAGTTTTGGGGCTTCAAAACCCCATTTAAAGGAGTTCACGGTTTTGGGAGGGTTCCTAGACCGCAAACACAAATTCTTGGTCCTAATTCATGATTTAAACACGAATTTGAAAACCAAACATGTTATACTATGAGCTAGGATGGATTTCTTACCAAATTGGAGCTTGAAATGGATGATTTTGGATCAAAGTCGAGTTTTAGAGAGAGAGTAGAGAGAGAAAGTGTTTTAAGAGAGTGAAAAGCTTCAAAATGTGGTCACTCAATCCCTTATATATGGGTTGAGTTTATGTCTCGATGGAAATCTACCCGATACCGACGTTAAACGAGGTTTTTGGTCGTACCCGATTTAATTGTTGTAACCCGACGTAGTCGTAACTAAAAATTTTCTAAATAATAATTTAGGATGTTTTCATGTGTTTCTAATGGGTTTGGATACTCATGAGGTCATAATAAAAGTCCCACTTTAATTAATTTAAATCGAAAGTTAACGGAAAAATTGAAATACGAACGGTTTTACTAACGGAAATGGAATATCGTGACAGAATAAATTTCGGGTTGTCACACTTCTTATCTTGGTCAAAGCTTTGAACTTCTCGATTTGACTTAATGAATTCATCTTTAAAATCTTCTGATGAATTTTGTCGCTCAGTTCGTTGATCTTCATGTTAAATCTAATACCTTGATTCAATTCCTTTAATATTTCTATAAGACTTTCGGCAATCAAACCAACCACATTATGGAAAACATCATCGGTATGACGTTTCCTCTTATTAGAGTGAACACTTGGTAAAGTTTCCTTATTTTGCACCGTTGTATTATGGCTAATTTCCTCAGATTCAAGGAAATCATCATCCGACTCTTGGATTTCTTCTTCTAAGTTCACATCTTGCTCCATATCAATGAAATCTCTAGCTCTATTTCCTTGAGCCCAGTCTTTTCCAAAATCAATGCAAATATCTTTATAGTAAGGAAATGATTTGTGTTTCCATCTAGTTGCTTCTTTATGAACCTATTTACCAACATGATAAAGACATGGTGTCACTCTCATGAATTATTTTATGTAGTATCGGGTATCGCTGTATATTTGAAGAAATCCATTTAATACACCGTTTGTCTATATGGTTTTTGAACATCATTAACAACAAGAGTACAACCATATACAGCACCACGTTCCACCATGTCAAAATCAATGAAGTTTGTCTTTGTCCACGATTGTATGTTGTTAAACTATGGCATTTTCCAATTCATAGAAGTTCATATCACATTGAGAATGTAATGTATTTCTCAGCAAGTAAATCTAAAACAACACAAGAACAAAACATAAAACATACGAAAGAGATCACATTTGCTGCTATGAAAAAAAAAACAAGAATAGAAAACAGTTGCTACTATTATGAACACGCAAGAAAAAGAAGAATGTAAACAACATAATCAATTCATTTTTTGAAAGATATCACAATCAATTCATATCACATTGATTAACACCAAATTTGATTATAACAAGCATAGATTGAGATGGACACCAACATTGATTTTAACAAGCATGCGTTTTTAATATAAATTGATAAACATAACAAATTCGATTTTCACATAAATCAATTTATAGGAAGATAAATGCATTTCATAGGATTTGATTTTAACAGATATTGACATCAACAAGGATTTTAACTAACCATCGCATTTCACAAGAAAAGACGAGGAAGAAATGGAAGAAATTAAGAGGGGGAGAGAGAGTGATAGTGAGAGATAGCGAGATTGACTTACTTGGCAGAAGAAAGCAGGAAAAGATGGGGAAGAAATGGAGAAGACGAGGTCCTGTTGTTGTTGGTTGCAATTCTATTTTGACAAAGATGGCTTAACACGTGAGATAGTGTTTTGTAGGTATAATGGTAATTGTTCACGGTCCTTATTAGTAAGGAATTGATTCCATCCATTTGATGAAGGTAAATATTCCCCCTCCAACTGGTTTATATAAACAATCCCAAACACCCATCAAGAATTCAATTTCAAAAAAAACTATCACCTAATAACCATTCATTTCGTAAGAAATATGAAATCAGTTGTTCCCTTACAATAACATTTCATTTGTAATTTATTTCACTAAACTATTGGTGTGTGCAAATTATGAATAACCACACAAAATACTACCCTCCACGACACTACAATGTCCTTTAATTAATTAAGTGTAAAGAGAGTTAAGACATGTTTGACAAAACTAACTGTAGTTTAGAAGTTAGTAGCTATAATTTTTATTTCTATACAAATATTACGCAAACTAGCTGAAAACTTTTAAAAATGTAAAATTATATAAAAGTTAAAAGTTAAAAACTCCGAAAAACTTATAATTAACTTTTGGAATATGATTATTTTGTTTAAATAAAATCTTTAAACGTGTACCCAAATGAAGCTCTTTTTTATTTTTATTTTAAAAATTTGAGGCTTTTTTTTGGAAAATTAAAAGTTAAAAGCTCTAAAAACCTGACGCCGAACACAGACAAAGTTTTTTGTGTTGCTTTTTGGTGACATTGTAAAAGCATAACCGATACATTTTTTTTTAACTGTTGAAAAATTTATATACCAAAACTAATAAGGAGCTAGAAAATTACATAATGTTCATGTGGTTTTGAAATTTGAAGCCAAGGTACACAAGACAAGTTAGTTTTACGATTCATATTAGAATACCACAATAAAGGTAAATCAACAAATATTCAAGACGACAAACACATGGCAAAATTACAAGTAGAAGAGCTTCAAATTAAAAAAAAAAAAACAATACCTTTCATTCATAAACAAGTTTATAAAAAAAGTTGTAACCGACACAAAGACTCCGACTCGCCCCATTTATTTTCACTTATACGGGAGTAGTGTAAAGTAAACACTTCAAAAAACATAACACACACGTGACAATAGGTTTCCAACAACCTTAAAAAACAACAAAAAAAAAAAAAGTCGTTCTTGTTTACACCTTCTTAGCAACTCCAAGCCTTAGCCTAAAATCAGCCTCCATAAGAGGAAGACCATCGCGCAGTTTAATCTTGGGCTCCCACCCGAGCAACTTCTTTGCATTTGTGATATCCGGTTTTCTTTGCCTTGGATCATCAGGTGTATTTTCCACCATTTTAATCTCTATACCCGGATTAATAAGCTGCAATTTAACCCCCCATTTTTAATCTTTCTATTCCAATTTCCAAGTCATACTCATAATACATGAAATGGAATGTAATCACCCATTCCATTCCATTCCAACCCTTTGTGATTCCAAACAGAAAAAAAAATAAAATAAATAAGACTAACCTCCTTGACTGTCTCTGCAAGTTCAATCATTGTAAATTCACCTGGATTACCAATATTAATCGGTCCAGTATTCTCCCCTTCCATCAGCCTAATAAGCCCATCCACCTGCAATAAAAAGTCAACGTTTGACCACCACCATTACATAATTAAATTAAAACAATTGCCACATTACCATATCAGAAACATAACAAAAACTGCGAGTCTGGGTTCCAGGGGATTGAACAGTCAAAGGTTCATCACTGCAACAATTTATGACATTAATTAAAATTAGTAACTTTATATTTCAATAATTAACTCTAAGTTTCAAATAAATATATACATATACTTTTCAATTTTTTACGACTTACCGAAGTGCTTGAGCTATAAAATTACTCACAACACGCCCATCATCAATATTCATCCGGGGTCCATACGTGTTGAAAATCCGGGCAATTCTTATTTCTATAATAACAATCATAATAAACAAAATAAAGAATTAGAGATTTAAAAAAAAAAATCCTCATTTTATGTTGACTTGGTCAACTATTATTTTACCAATGCCATGTTGCCTGTGATAATCAAACATCAAAGTCTCTGCCACACGTTTTCCTTCATCATAGCAACTCCGAACTCCTGTAAAAACATCAAATGGTAAAAATTTGAAAGTATTATTGGTAAAAAATTTCAAGTATATTGCCTATATTGGTAAAATAAATAAATGTTGTTATATAATGATTTGGGCTTACCAATTGGGTTGACATTACCCCAGTAGCTCTCTGGTTGTGGATGCACAAGAGGATCACCATATACCTCAGAGGTAGATGTAAGCAAAATTCTGAAAGTAAAAATAAATTTAATATACTAAATTATATAATATGAAGGTAATTAAAAGCTCTTATAAATAGAAAAAGTAAAAATTTCAACCTTGCTCCTACTCGCTTTGCAAGACCAAGCATATTTAGCGTGCCAATCACATTTGTCTTTATTGTCTGTTACACATTACACATTTTATAAGTTCCCGTTTATAATTATTGTGTCATGATAAGAAAATATAAATAAATAGAATTATAATTTATTGATTTATACATACCTTTACAGGGTTGTATTTGTAAAAGATTGGTGAAGCAGGGCATGCAAGATGGTATATTTGATCAACCTCAACTAGCAACGCCTCTGTCACATCTACAAAAGTATATACATATAATATAATTTATGAACATATTTCAGAAAATAAATATGAAAAAAACTCAAAAACTATTTTTTTAATGTGTTAAGAAATTACCATGGCGAATAAGCTCGAATCTTGGATGGCCAATCCATTTTCTAAGATTGTCCTTTGATCCAGTGAAATAATTATCAGCAACAATCACCTATTTAATAATTAAAAAAACATTAGGAAAATATCAAGGTCATTTTGGTGTAAATCATAAATGTCTACTACTAAAAGATTTGGTACAATGAGTTAAAAAATTTTTACCTCATTCTTTTCATTTTCCATTAGTTTATCGACTAAGTGAGAGCCAATAAATCCAGCACCACCAGTAACCAAGATCCTCATATTTGACTGCAATGCACAGAAATAAGTTTGGATACTTTGAAAAAAGATTATATATACAAGAAAGAAAACATAACGTTAAGTGGCATTTTGGGTATAAAACAAATATAAATTAATCAATGAAGCCACAATACCTGAAAGAATTTGGAGTTTCGCAATGGAGAAGGGGTTGGAGGTGGTTTTGTAGACTTGTGTTCTCCATTTGAAGCACTACTTGCCATTGTTAAAAGGCGAAATCTATAACAAGTGTTGATAATTTATTGAACCAAATGATTTAACAAATTTGAATCAAAATCAAGGCAATTTAATTAAAGATGACATTGAGAATTGTAAAATAATAGATGATGATCATCAAATGTACAAACCTAAAAGTGTGTGTGTGTAGGTTTTGACTTTTGATTATGAATTTGAATGCTATTAGTTTGAGATTTCGAAAGCAAATGGAAATCTTTTGTAGCTCAAAGAGTGAAATTCTAGAGCAGACTAACAATGTAAGATTCAAGCATCAATAACAAATTAACAACAACTAAGAATCAAAGCAATGCAAATCAAACGCAAGATCAAAATCGGAGACGAATCAGATCAGATGAGAAGAAGCAGAAGAAGATCAGGGGAAAGGGAAACCTGAGATTTAGAGAAAAACCCTAGTTTACGTGCCGCTGTTGGAGCTATTACTTCTGTGTCTGTGTGCGAATTTACAGACGCAAACAAACAATCATATAAAGAAGGAGAAAAATTCAAAATCTCACCAAACGATGCCAACTCGAATTAAAATTAATATTAAAAAAATGGAATACCACCTAATCAAATGCTTCAAAACCAAGGTAACGCAGAGGAACCTAATGATGGGTCCTCAATAACAAAACAACATAAAATAAATTATTAAATTAACAATTGATTATTCAGTGAAGAAGTAAGACTTACTCAAACTTGAAAATCTTCAAGGTTTTAGGATAATAAGTCAACGAAGACGATACCAGAGGGATTCTTGGATGAAGTTGGTAGCCATGGAAGGGCAATTTGTAGTTTGCAATTGCGTAGGATTTAAGGAGTTTCGTTGTTTGGGCTTTTCGATCGATAGTCGATCCTTGTTAATTCAAAGACGTTTCGTGGACTTGGAATTTGGAAACTACTGTATTCGTCTTCGGTCGACCTTTTTTCTTTTTCAGGTAGGACCAAATTTGTTTTTTTTCTTTATTTTTTGTGATATCATTTTCAATAAAAATTATTTTTAAAGATTTAAATTTAGATATTATTTCAAATATATGTAAAAATAAATACGTGACTTTATTTAGATGTAGATTGTAGAACAACTTAAAAATACATTATTTCAAAAATTTTATAGCTTTTAGTTTTTTCAGAAACTTACATTTATATTTACCAAATACTCCGTAATACTTTACACATAAAAGTAACGGAGTATTAGTTTTAGTTATTAACAGTTTTTGTGAAATATATAGCACACCAACATGTAATGAGTTAAATTACATAAAATAAAGTTTTTTTTGTGAAATATATAGCACACCAACGTGTAATGAGTTAAATTATATAAAATAAAGTTTTAAAAAAAAAAAGAAATGACGATAACTAGTCATCCATGTATGTTATATGCACCTTAAATGGCTTGTTGAAGTTGAGCAATGTTTTCTATTTTAATCAATGTTTGTTAGTTTTGTGACCAAATTGAAAGGTTTCCTAGATGTAATCCATCACTTTTCAGCCCCTCGGTGTTCTTTGTTGTGTATGTTCAACAATTTGGAGCTTTTGAAACTGAAATTTGGGATGTTAAAATTTATGATCTTTCATTATTTATGAGTGTACACTAAGTTATTTTAGTTTCTCTTAGAACCTAGAACCTAGAACCTAGAACAAACATGTTTAGATGAATCAAATGTATTTTTTCTTAGTTTTGTGCCTAAACTAGAAGTGTTCTTTTCGGATTATTCTGTTATTGATTTTGTGAAACTTGGACTTTTGGAAAACGTATATGCTATAAGACATCCAAGCTTTTTCAATCAGGTGGAATAAAATTTGGGTTGATTAAGTTGTGATCTACCTTGATTATCATTCTATTGAAATCCTTTTTCTAACCTTAACCCTTTTCTGACATTGTTTGATCAGTGGAAGGAACAAAAAGAAAACTAGAAATATGATAAGTGGAATTTCTGAATTCTGATCTGATAACATAAATACATCATACATGAACGATCGATTAGACGATTTCAACAAATCAACAATCAACGATTCAACATTATTACATTAAGTGTTCAATTCAACTCAAGTATTCAAATAGAAACTGATAATCGACATTCTGATTGAGTGATTTCTGTATCTGATAATGATAATTGACATTCAATTACAAACTGATAAGTGATAATCGACATTCAATATTTCAATTACAAACTGATAATTCAACTCAGTATTCTGATTTCGACATTCAATTTATCCAACGCAGGAGTTGAAGATTTGGATAACATCAATTAACCGATTACTTACCTGATTAGCAGTAACAGAATAGCAGGACTGCAGGAGTGCACAAATCGACCCTTCACAGAATCACAGTAACCCTCGGCCCTCGCTAGTCGATGTTGTCGCTGAAGCGTGAATGATCGATGATCGATCTGCTTCTGCTGCGATCGATCGATGCTGCCTTCGTGGACTACGTGACAGATTGGACTATATTGTTTTGGGCTGAAATTGAATAGGGATATATCATTAAAAACTAACAATAATATTATGGGCTTCCATGAAATTGTCCCAACATTATGGTTTAAAAAGGTGTTCATTGCGTAGAAATTTAAGCATTGTACAAAAAAAAAAATTAAACATGTCAGGGCCAAAATAACCTTTGATTTTCCAAATGATTATTTTTTTCACTGTTATGCAAAATTTCAACCAGCGATATGCATAAATAGTCTAGTATGATTCAAAAGTAGTCCTGAAAACAAGTTTTTTTCCAACTAAATCGTTTTGGGAATTTATGATCCACATTCGTTTGTCAATCATCAAAAAATCATATTTTTGATAAAAAAAAATATAAATACGTGCTTGTATTATCCTGTAACTTATACTATTTTACTTGTAAATCCATGTTGATTTATTATTCCCTTCGTTTACATATATGTTTACTTTGTTGAAATAGTAGTTTTATAGTTATATTGATAAATATAAAACAAAAGTGGCTGTAGTTTAGTGGTAAGAATTCCACGTTGTGGCCGTGGAGACCTGGGCTCGAATCCCAGCAGCCACACTTTTCCCTTTTAAGTTGTCTGTTTAATTTTTGTCAATTGTGCCATTTTGGTCCCTTGAAAAAAACTGTTTTCACATTGCTTTTTTGATAAAATAGTAAAATACATAAGTCGTCTCTCTTTTCTTGTAACAGTTGTGCAATTTTCGTCCCATCACAAGAGAAATTCACTTTCAAGTTTTCATTATTGGGTAGTTTCACTGTGTCCCAATGAATGTTTTAAAAATCGGTTTGAACCGGCCGGTTGGATCGGGAACCGGGAGAGGGAGCGGTTCAACTATCACCGGTTTTACATTGATTTCTGAACCGGATTGAACCGGCCGGTTTTTAGAAAAAACCGGTTGAACCGGTCAAAATAAACCGGTTGAACCGGTTAAACCGAATCAAAACACATGAAAAAAAAAAACCATTTACATAATAAACTTTGGTAATTTTTTTCAAATCTATTTAGTTTTCTCTAAATAAAAACATATGGTAAATGTTATAAATTTTTTTGATGTGTTTGTATTCATCAAAAACTATATTTCGTTTCGGTATTATACTTTATTTTCTTTTTGACGTATATAGATTGATGTAAAACACTAAAACTTATGGTTAAGTATTATTTTAATATATTTAGATTCATCTACAACTTATTTTTATATGTATTTTTAATGTTTGAACTTATAAACATCAAATTCATAATTTCTATATGTATGCATGTGTAGGAAAATAGAAAAATACATGAAAAATATAGAAACCGGTTCACCCGACGGTCGAACCGGTTAAACCAGTTGAACCGGGAACCGGTCACCATACCGGTTCAACTAAAAAACCGGTTTTTAAAACATTGGTCCCAATTAATTACTTTTCCCTTTTACATTTGATGAGGACATTTATGCTAACACAAAAAATAAAATAAAATAAATAAATAAGAATAAAAAAATAAAAATTCTCCGGGCCAAAATTTGCATAATCAGAATTTTAATAGTCTTTAAGGAGTTTGGAGTTTGGAGCTTCCAAAAAAACTAGAATTGAAAAAAAAAAAAAAAAAAAAAAAGTATACAACTTTAACTTCAGATAAAGACTAGGTGCTGTTTGTTTTTTTGAAGCCAAAATGTTTGCAGTCTGCGGACCATATCTGCAAGTCTTAGCGGCAGAAGAGGTGGACCAAATGTCTGCAGTCTGCAATAAGAAGACTGTTTGTTTTTAACGTCTGTAGCTGTTGAAATAAATTAATTTTTCAAACTTAATTCCATGTCATTAACATTAAAAATGCATTTTCAGTAAAAAGAGAAAGAAAAAAAAACGGGTGGTCTTTTTTTTTTTTTTAGGTTAAAATGAGGTCTGAAGACCTTTGAAGACAATGGCCCATGTCTGCGCCAGGAAGACCTCGCGCAAACGTTTTTTTGTCTGCGCACTTCCAAAAAACAAACACTCTGCGAGGGCATATGTCTACGCGTTGTCTGCGCGGCGCAGACAAAAGTGGTTGCGCAGCTCTTCACAAAAAAAAACAAACAACCCCTAAACTTTTGGCAGCAAATAAAAGTTACAATTTTTCATTATAATATTTTTTTTTATCAAACGTGCCCGTAAGACTGTAATCAAAACATAAATATCCATGAACATATAAAATGGACTTAGGAGCTTCCAAAAAAACTAGAAGTAAAAAAAAAAAAAAAAAAGAAGTATACAACTTCTAACTTCAGATAAAGACTAAACTTTTTGCAGCAAATAAAAGTTACACTGTAATATATATACTTTTTTTGTCAAACGTGCCCTAAAGGTTGTAATCAAAACATAAATATCCATGAACATATAAAATTACTTGCATCCAAATATAAATCTTTACACTTAAACGTTATGAAAATATTTTAAAATTTGGTCATTCTAATAACAAAAATATAAGAATTGTTGATAAAACCATATACTAAATTTTAAATAAACACACTTACAAAACAAGAACTGTAGTTAGGATACATACATTCGTTGAGAAGATACACTCGATTGGTATACATAAATCTACAATAAGGACATATATAAATCATACTATAAGTTAATACAATTTATTCACATCTAATAAAAATACAAATTCCTCAAACTTGTAAACCAGGACGAGTTTCAGGGTCAAGTATTCCAGCAATAAGAGCAATTAACGCCCACACCATCAAAATCCCGACCACAGCAGATCTCAACACCCTCTCACAACCTTCATTCACATCACCAAACTCATAATAATTATTCTCAAACCCCCCTTCACTTCTCACTCTCTCCACATTTAACCCTTCTTCATTAAATTCATTAATCTCCAAATGCGAGTTCCCAACCTTTACACATCTACAACACCCACATTCGCCACCTAGATACGATGGAAATGTCCTCAGGTACTCCTCAAGGGCATTTTTGTACATTCGCCCTATTATTTTAAGTTTTTGTCTCGTTGCGGGTTTCAAAACCTAATAAACAATAATAATCCGGTAAGCTCAGGGACCAAAAATGTAATTTAGTTTTGAAAAGAAAAAGCTTACTTGAATGAAAGTCTGTGCAATAACTCTAGCAACAGGAGGAAGTCGAATAATAAACAAACAGCCCAAACGATTTGGGTAGTTTTCTTGAAGAGTAATTGAACATGATCTAAGTAGTTGCATTGGGAATCTTAGAGATAATCCTTCACAATCCACCAATACTGTTACCTCAGGATTTTCAGCATTTACTAGATGTAGCATCCCATGTTCTACCTGAGATACTGACATGGTAAAAAGTAAAAAAAGTTAAAATATTATTACTTTTTTTTTAATAAAAATGTTGAGAAAACTAATGGAAAAATGAACATACTGATTGCTTGTGAGAAACGGGGTCTTTCACTGGGTGGCAAGTGGATGCACGCAACTAGACGAACAATGAGACATGGGCGGTTTTTAACATCAGTTCCATGCCAAAATACCATATTTGCCCATGCCTCGAGTTCTTCTTGTGAAAGAATTTTATATGTTTTTCTCCATTGTATTGACTTCTTGACTGATGTAACCAAACTTGAAAAATCACCATTTGCTGCATAATGGAACCTATGAAGCTCATCCTCGTTTATTCTGCATAAACATAAGTCTGTGTGTTTAATGGTTTTATTTTATGCATTAATATCATAGTCATAAATAGTTAAATACCTTTCAGGTAAATGAAGACCCTGGTTGTCAAGCTCTTTATAAAGATCAATTAACCAATTTGTAGATGATGGAACTTCATCATCAACCCTAATGGATTGTGTAGGAGGCAATTCAGGATGTGAATCTTGAACACCATGATAATCGCTTCCATCTGAATCTACTATTTCTATATCATCTGAATCAAGATTGTTTTGTTCTGAATGATTTGAGAAAGTTGTTGCAATAGAGAGCACTAGTAATGGTCTTGACAACATCTACAACCAAGGAAACCATATCATATCCATCATCATCAACATTCAAGAAATGTAAATGAAAACTTAGATCATGTTATATAAAAACAAACCTGCATCCCTTTAATCAAATTCCCAAAAAGTTTCCATCTTTGGAGCCATTTAAGTGGTGGGTAGCAGAAAACTTGTAAAGTTTGCAAACTGGACCATATAAAAGGACACCTGTGCTTTGATAATCTCCTTACTGTCTCTAGGGCACCAACTTTAAGTAAAAACAATGCCATGTCATTCACGTGTGATTTTCTGATTCTCCCATTGTTAAAAACAGGTATTTGTTTTAATGATTTGTGGGAAAGAGACTTGGAGCAAGAAGCAACCAAAGTTAATTTGGAATTTGATGGTTCAGAGCTTGTTGGACATGGAACATGATTGTGAAATGAGTCTCCCATTATTTTTTAAGCTACCAAGCTTGATCTTTAGAGAACTTTTTATACAATATATGAGGTGTAGAACCTACTGAAATGGAAAAGAAAAGAAAATTTGCAAAGAGCAATTATTAGAATGTAGCTTGTAGTGTATAACTGTATGTATATACGTCTATATGGTATGATATTGATAGCAACCACATGGAGGACCACAAACTATCATACATATACTGGTTTTGGATGGTGATTACAAGGTTTTCAGAAAACAAATATTTTTCAGTAGTACTTGTTTATCTGATTATACCGAATAAAAGATCACAAAACATTGGAGAAATATGAAATTTCCCAGTTATAGGAAAGCAAGTTGTGATATAATAGAATTTTCGATGGAGGTGAATTTTAAAATTAGATCGGGTAATCATAAACGCCAAATTGTAGGCAGCAGCCTTCTGGATTATGGAATAACAAGAAGACGAAACAAAGAAAGAACACGTATGTACGACAAACCTGATTGATAAGTGTCATAAATCTTAGATTCTTAGTCATAAATCTTAACCATACAGGCGAAGCTACAGCAAAACCCTAAACCATCACAGCTAAAAGCCATCCGAATCACCTGATAATCATGCTAGAAACATAAAATTCCGTATCAACATCGTAAATCTAAGCAATATTCTTACGAAAAGAGCTTCCATTACAGCATTCAGTTCAACAAACAATATGAAAAAAGATATCGGAAGTCGAAAACGAAAAAAACACAAAGTTCACCTGGAACTGATGAACAACTCGAATCCTCCATCGAAACACTCGATCTTCAATTGCAAAAATGGAAACAGATATCGTAATCACATTAGTTTGATCTGAGAGATTTTGGTGTTCAAATTAGTTAGGATTTGGTTTATTTGTGTCGGCGCTGTCCGTTTGTTAAGTCATCCACGTCAGTTCGAAACTTGGAGGTGACCACCGTTCTATTTATTTCGGTTAATTTTATTAAAAATACCAGGTTCATGTAGCTTTACTTTTAACTAGGGGTGAGAATTTGGATTGGATCGGACGGACTCTTGGATCGGATGGGTTTCAAAGAATTTTATGGATCTTCGACTGGACCGATATCGGTCTGGATCCAAAATTTTCGTTTCTTGTATCTGTTGGACCGTTATAACTTTAAGTGTATATGATACAACTCGTTATAATAAATACGTTTTTGGGTTTAGTATTTTAATATGTTTTTGTGTTTGATACAACTCGTTAAAACGAATATGTTTTTGGGTTTGATACGATATAACTCATCAAAAATATAAATGTTTGTTTGATTGTTCATTTTAGATAAAAAAAAAAATTTGATTGCTTATACCATTTATATAAATATTAATCATGAGGACCCTTAGTGAAAAGTACCTGTTTCTCATTGGCTTTATTTATTATTTTTTTCTTTTCTACGATGTTTTATTTTATTTATCCATTTTTTTTATTCTATAGTGGATTACACGTGTAGTTAAGTGTGGCCTTACCATCTACGTGTCCTTCTCTGCTGCTTTTGTATTGACATCACACGTTATTCCACCGACGATGGTTTAACGGCACCGATTGTGTAACCCAATAGGGATTAGATTGATGTCACCGTTTTTGCTTTCGCTTATTCCTCCTCCACCGCTTTTCTCCCTCGGTTGCCTTCTCCTTTTACTTATCTACTTACTTGACCACGCCCAATCAGGCCCCTTACCTCAATCATCTGATTCCCCCTCATCCCTACAGATGTCGAAGATTTCTCGCTTCAGCAACTCAATCTCCTCGGTTATCCTACCTCTTCGTCATCTCTCTCACCTACATCAAGGTGGACTAAACACTAAACTGCTTCATCTTCCTCTGCATCTGCTTTCACCAACAACATATTCAGGATGCTACAAGACCAAAGGCTTCGATTTACGGATTAGTCGCCTCTTCCTTTTTATGAAATTAGGGCTTTCATCAACAAACCTTCAATTGTAGTCAATGACTCAATATTTAAGGGTCCTAATCAAGTATGTTGTTTTCCCAAAACTATCCCCTTTCATGCATTCGTTTCCAATCCATCGGTGAATTTGATCAGCTTAAGTTTTATAGATTCGGGGTCGTCACCGACGATGCTTTCGGTTCACGCTTTGTTGCTTAATAATGTGTTACAAATTGATTCTTCCAATGATTTGGATAAAGCATGATTGTGGCATTGTCGTCTTGGACATGTCATTCGACTTAAAGTCGGATGACACTTTCGAATCTTGTTTACTTGGAAAGATGACCAAGTCACCCTTCACTGGTACTTGTGAAAGGGGTGAAGGTGTGTTGGATCTCATACACACTGATGTCTATGGACCATCCATAACCGCCACAAAGGATGTTAATCGCTTACATGTAACTTTTACTGATGATTACTGTAGATATGGCTATGTCTACTTGATCAAGCATAAGTCAGAATCCTTTGAAAAGTCCAAAGAGTTTAAAAAAGAAGTGGAGAATCAATTGGGCAGGAAGATAAAGATGTTGCGATCCGATCGAGGAAGAGAGCATCTTAGTATCAAGTTCTTTGACTATCTTAAGGAATGTGGAATTGTTTCGCAATTAACGCCACCTAGGACACCACACTTAATGGTGTGGCTGAGAGGCGCAATAGATACTTGCTAGACATGGTTCGTTCCATGATGAGTCGAGCTTCATTACCTATCTCATTATAGGGGTATGCCTTAGAGACTGTCGCCCATATCCTTAATCTAGTCCCTATCAAAAAGGTTTCTAAAACACATCACGAGATGTGGACTGTGAAGGTTCCCACATTAGACCACATCAAGGTTTGGGGTTGCAATGCTTTCGTGATAAGCGAGACTCATGACAAGCTTGAACATCGGAGTGAGTGATGTATTTTCATCGGATACCCGCAAAAGTCCTTTGGGTATTTGTTCTACAAACCGAGTGACAATGTTGTCTTCATCGCGAGGAGAGGAGTCTTTCGTGAGAGAGGACTCATATGCCAAAGGGACAATGGGAGGCAAATTGACCTTGAAGAGCTTCAAGAGTCAAGCGGTGAAGGAACATCAAACACTAGCACTTAACCCGAAGAGGAAACTCCGGTTGAGCCAATTGATGAGTCCGTACCTTTGAGGCATTCCAGTAGAGTTAGAGTTCCACATGAGTTTTATGGTTTCCATATTATTGCAGAAGGTGATACATTTATCAGTGATAGCACATTGGTAAATCTGGATGAACCTAAGAACTACAAGGAAGCCATGGCATGCCCCGAGTCTGCTAAATGGAAAGAGGCTATGTACAGCAAAATTCAGTCCATGTATGAAAATCAAGTTTGGAGCTTGGTTGACAATGTACCAGGTCGAAAGACAGTCGGGTGCAAATGGATCTTCAAGAAGAAGACCGATATGGATGGGAATGTATACACATATAAGGCGCGACTGGTTGCGAAAGACTTTACTCAAACTCCGAGAGTTGACTGTGATGAGACCTTCTCACCAGTAGCGAAGATTAAATCTATAAGGGTTATGTTGGCCATTGCTGCATTTCATGACTATGAAATATGGCAAATGGATGTCAAAACCGCTTTCCTTAATGGAAAGTTGGATTGAAAATGTTTACATGAGTCAGCTGGAGGGTTTTGTCAATGCAAAGTACCCTAATAGAGTGTTGAGAAATCCATTTATGGATTGAAACAAGCATCTCACAGATGTAATCTTTGTTTTGACGAGAAAGTCAAAGAGTTCGGATTTTTGAGAAGCGAGGATGAATCATGTGTATATGTTAAAGCTAGTGGGAGTATAGTCAGTTTTCTGGTATTGTATGTAGATGACATACTGCTCATAGGAAATAACATCCCGACCTTGTAGGAGGTTAAGTCTTGGCTTGGGAAGTGTTTCGCTATGAAGGACCTCGGAGAAGCTGCCTATATCCTAGGGATAAGTATATTGAGAAATAAAAGTAAAAGACTAATAGGACTTAGTCAAAGTACCTACTTGGACAAGGTGTTGAAACGTTTCAACTTGGAGAACTCCAAGAAAGGTAACTTACCTATCCAAGGCAATACCAAACTAAGTAAGACTCATAGTCCGAGTAAAAAGGCTGAGATAGAAGAAATGAGTCATATACCATATGCTTCCGCAGTTGGTTCGATCATGTATGCTATGACTTGTACTCGCCCTGATGTGGTCTTTGCTTTGCGAATGGTCAGCAGATATCAATGGAACCTTGGTAAAGCCCATTGGACTACGGTTAAGAACATTCTTAAGTACCTGCAGAGGACTAAGGACCGGGTCCTTACCCTCAGTGGAAGTGATGACTTGAGAGTGACAGGGTATAGTGACGCCAGCTTTCAGACCGACAAAGATAATTTCCGCTCTAAGTCGGCCTGGATATTTACCCTAAATGGAGGAGCAATGACATGGAAAAGTTCCAAGCGGGAGACTGTAGTTGATTCAACATGCGAATCAGAGTACATAGCAGCAAGTGAAGCATCGAAGGAGGCGATATGGTTGAAAAACTTCATCGGATACCTTGGAGTTATTCCTTCCATAAAGGAGCCTGTGGAGATTTTCTACGATAATGAAGGGGCGGTTGCCTTAACCAAGGAACCGAGAGATCATGGAAGATCCATACATATCGACAGAAAGTACCACTTCATAAGACATCAAGTAGAAGAAGGACACCTCGTGGTGAAGAGGATATCGTTAGAGGACAACCCAACAGATCCCCTCACAAAGGGACTGACTAAGGTTAAGCACTTAGATAAACCGAAACGTGTAATATATAAATTGTAATTGACATTTGAGGATGAATAAAAGGAGCTTTATTTATAAGTAAAGTTACTGTCTTGTGTCAATCATTTACTATTGTTTCACTTTGCATGTTTTGACTTCCAGAATAATAAGATTTATTCAAACTATCCACATGCAATCATACTTTGGAAGTAGGTATGAACGAAGAATGTCATGAGTTGGCTTGTAGATTTGTCTAAGGAGTTAGGCATAACAACAGGTTTGTTGCACCATTCATGAGTACTTCTAAAATAAGATTTGGAGTATTAGATCAACCCGCGCTCACTTGAATCACTTCATGGAATTTATCTCAAGTGATTGTGGGATGATAGTATCATAGAAGTCTCCAAACCAAGATATATGAGTTGTTGACTACAAGTTGGTTGTGCATTGATGATACAAAAACGCATCAGTAATTTGATGTTATAAAATGTATCGTTGTGCATGATGTAACGAGTAGTTAGTACAAACATATAATGTCGAAGTTAATATGTTCCCTTTTATCCTAAGAGGATTAAAAGCGATATCTTGGGCCCCTCGATGATTCTGTTTTGACTTTGTGTCGGGTCCGGTCAGAACTAAATTGATGTGTTTAGTTATGTTCTTTGTCAGACGAATAGGAAATCGGGAAACAAACTGCTAGACAATAAGTATGACATTGTTCCATGTATTTTTCCAGCTGGTATCTTGAGAACAGAGAATTATATGATCCCTTATCTAAAGGATGCATCACTATCTAGGTCAGAGTTGACAACGACTTTTGAAAGCTTACGATTGCTAAGTTGGATCCGAAAGTCACATTGGCAGCTACAATTATTAGACTTATCCAAGTGAGAGACTGTTGGATTTGGTGTCTAAGCCAATAACTATAACTGGGATGTACTTGACCCGATTGTAGCATGGTCCTTTTGGGTTGCCTTCACCAGTGCAATTTGATAGGATACTTTTTTTGAGAATAAGGTTATTTGTAATTTATTAATATATTACAAGTATAATATATTAATATTATTTAGTTAGTATTGATCAAGAATTAATTTGGAATTAATTTTGTGATCAAAAGAGACTAATTAAATATATGAGGATTGATTATGTAAACCAATGATTCTTGTAATGTGGGCTAATGATCCATGACTATATAGTTGGGCTAAACCAATAAGATAATCCATGGATAGTCCATGGAGGTTAACCCACGGAGCATAAGAATGTGAAAAGTCATGGAGCATTAGGGGTTACAAAGTGTAACCCTAACATTTGCCAAATTATAAATAGTGACCCCATAAGCCAAAATCGGCTACACACTCCCTGGAGTCAAGTATCTTATTCTCTTAAATCCTCCTCTTGCGTATTGGTGTTTGTGAACCATTAAAGGCATCACACTTGAGGTGCTCAAGCTTTCAAAGGTCAGGAACTCTACCCTACTCAAGAGGTAAGCATCCAAACTAAAGTTTTATATTATATAGCTTCAATTGTACGCTAGATAGGGAGAATTCTTTGGAAAAACAAAATGCATGTATAATTAGAGAAAACATAGATCTAAAGCATTTAGGATTGCATGTGCACCATAGGAGTGTTATAGTGCTCAAAACCCAACACTTAGATCATCCATCAGACTGTTGAGAGGTTGAAAATGATTAGAGAAAGGATGCTAACACCTTAAAATCATTAGAAGAGATGTGCAGATAAAAAGCGACAACCAATTATGTTTGAAGTTTGAGACCAAGTGTTGCTTAAGGTCTTTCCATGGAACGGTTGGGAAGTGAGGGAAACTGAGTCCACGGTTCATTGTACCATTCAAAGTTCTTTAGAGGATTGGAAATTAAGCTTACAAGCTGGAGTTGTCGGAAGAACTAGACGGTATTCATAACACCTTTCATGTGTGTTATTTAAGGAAGTTCATGGGAGACATTCCAGATATGATTCCACTTTCGGAGATGGGGATTGATGAGAGCAAGCGGTTGATTAAAGAACCTGAAACCATTGTTGAATGAAAAACAAAGAAGTTACGACGTAAGATGGTCGAATTAGTGCTCGCGCGATGGAAACATGCGTCTGGGCAGAAGCTCACCTGAGAAACAAAAAGCAAAATGAGGAGTTGTTATCCACATCTATTTGATGATGCATGATTCGGGGATGGAATCATCCTAGGGGGGAGAATTATAGTGTCGGCGTTTCTCGCTAGACATTATTAGAATATGTAACCGACGTTGGTCAACATTTGTAATTATATGATGAATAAATAAAAGGAAATTGTTTGAATATATGTGATTTATGTGCTTATATTATGTATATATAATATTAGGCGATAACGTAATAAAGGGCCAATGGCCTAGCGGTATGGAGTGACCTTCTCAAATGAGAGGTCAGGGGTTCAAGTCTCTATGGAGACATAGGTGGTTATTTAGGTGTAGATTAGTTAGTTTGCCGTTTCAAATAAAATAAAATAAAATAAAATGTTAATCAAGATAAATTGCCTTGATTAAAGTTGAAGTAGTCGCAACGAGGGTTCCGGGGATATCAGGAATGCTCAAATCAGACTTAGAACAAAGAAGTTGTGATCTGTCGATGTTTCGCGTTTAACCATAGGAATAGGAATCAAATCGATCGAGAAAGATACTCCGAAAATCTCCAGCATGCAACCCTGATAAACTGAAACAACAGAAACCCCGTGTTCGTTGGTGATAGAAACTCACAACGGACACTCCAACTCTCCTATGGGCAAAGCAAACTCCCTACTAAAGGACAGAAAGACGAAAGAATGACTCGCACTCGAGTCAAACAATACAAGAGCAGGCAAGGAGTTCACTAAGAACGTGCCTAAAAGAGGTACAAACATATGAGCATAAAACAATCATAATAAAAAAGATAAGAGATAGTAACATACCCGTCACAACATCTGGTGCTGCTTTGGGCTCCTTGGCAGTAAGCTGGAAAGCGCGACCTCAAACCCTAGGGGGCCTCCCCCTGCTGTAACATCCAAAATCTCAAATCAGACTTAGAACAAAGAAGTTGTGATTTGTCGATGTTTCGTGTTTAACCATAGGAGTAGGAATCAAATCGATCAAGAAAGATACTCCGAAAATCTCCAGCATGCAACCCTGATAAACCGAAACAACAGAAACCCCGTGTTCGTTGGCGATAGAAACTCACAACAGACACTCCAACTCTCGTATGGGCAAAGAAAACTCCCTTCTAAAGGACAGAGAGACGAAAGAATGACTCGCACTCGAGTCAAGCAATACAAGAGCAGGCAAGAAGTTTCACTAAGAACGTGCCTAAAAGAGGTACACACATATGAGCATAAAACAATCATAATAAAAAAGATAAGAGATAGTAACATACCCGTCACAACATCTGGTGCTGCTTTGGGCTCCTTGGCAGTAAGCTAGAAAGCGCGACCTCGAGCCCTAGGGGGCCTCCCCCTGCTGTAACACCCAAAATTTCAATCCAATGTAAACTTTAAAAAGACATGTCAAGTTCATCGAAACATTACAACTTTTTTTTTTCAAAATACTAATTTTCAAAGTTTTCCCAGAAACATAAACATAATAGGAGGAGGTATACGATCATGCCTTTGCCTTGCCGCGATCCTCTGATGTACCTGAAACAATAAACTGAAACTGTAAGCCAGAAAGCTTAGTGAGTTACCCCCAAAATACCGATACACATACAGTCCACATAGCCATGTCAGCAATAACATATCATAATGAACTGAACATAACAGCACATAACGGCTCCACAGCCCTACAGACTGCAATAACCACGATCCCACTGTATGAGTCTCCCTTAGCCCGTAACCGGAATGCCCCCGAGCCCACAGTACGAGTCTCCCTTAGCCTGTAGCTGGAATGCTCCCGAGCCCACAATACGAGTCTTCCTTATCCCGTAACTGGAATGCTCCTAGGGTTTGTTGGCTACCGCACGAAGCAGTACAGCCTTAACCCATCCCATATAACAAACACATAAATCATAAGAATCGAGCATGCACTAAACATATAACATCACAGGTAGTCCTACATACCTACCTAACAGGCATAACCACTAGCATGCAACACTAAGTCATACTCAGCATCTAACACAGCTCAAGATAACATATCAAATGGGTCAACCTTAGTGCCTTAGACCCCTTAGTATAGTGAGGATAACTCACCTCGTAGATGTCAACTCGGTAGATAAATCCCAACTCTCCGATCACTTGTCAAGGACTCCACCACCTATTACCATAGTACGAATATAATCATATGCCCTCATCCTTACAAAGTACTCCATAAACCAACTAGTTAACCCTTGGTCAAAGTCAAAGTCCTCAATCAAGGTCAACAGTCCATGTTGACCTCAACTCGCCGAGTTCCTTGAAGCACATTCCAACTCGCCGAGTCATCGGGGTGACTCGTCGAGTTCCTTCGATTCTTAAAAAAACTTTAAGGCCACCAGTCGAGTTTCCTCCTTTCAACTCGACGGATACACACGTATACATATCCTAGAGAAAACTCATCCAACTCATCGAGTTGTTCTTCAACTCGTCGAGTCTTATGGCAATCTTCATCAGACTCGCTGAGTTGTTCATCCAACTCGTCGAGTTCTCAACCATCTTCATGTGACTCGCCGAGTCAACCTCGCGACTCACCGAGTACATTCAGTCTTTTTTCCATACAGACTTGTTTTGAGCCATGCAGCGGCTCCAAATCACAGATCCAAGCTTCCAGGGCATGGTTATCACATAAAATTACAAACTTTACGTGCATGCAAGGTTCTAAAGGCCCTAAATGACCAATCTATGCTTCCATTGGAGCTTTACACCTTGGGAGAGTCTCATTCTTGCACAAGCTGGAAACTTTATGTACTAAGAAGCCCAAAGGAGCTCAGTTCTGAAGTTACAACTTCAGATCTGAGGTTGCAAGGAAGAATAGCTTCCAATCACACTATGAAAACCTAGAATTTGTCCAAAGAGGTGATCTAGAATGAATGAGGTCAGGTTAACGATTTATACCTTCCAGAAGATGCTAACTACAATATATCTCAGTTCCTTCAAGCTCTTTGCTTCTAAATGCTTGATCTCCAAGCTCTTTTCTCCAAGAAAATCCTCCTCCAAGCTTAAGAATGCACAAAATGAGCTCACACACGATTAGGGTTTTAGAGGGGAAAGAAGCAGTGAAGGGGAGGCTGGGGGATGGCTAGTGATCCTTTAAATAGGGTGAAATACCCCGAAATTTTGGGTTTCATCTGCCATCTCCCACTCGCCGAGTCCCTTTATGGACTCGACGAGTAGGTCACTAAATGTGCGATCCCACCTCGCCGCTACTCGACGAGTAGGGCACCCTTAACTCGTTGAGTGGGACTTAAAACCAAGGAAATTCATACTTAAATCAATACCTGAGAATCGGGGCGCTACACCTGCCCTGACTCCCGTCAGTGATTCTCAATGTAGTTGGCGCTAGAGCCTGTGCTGACCTGGCAGCGAGCAATGGACAGTTGGCCTTCACATGGCCAATCTGTTCGCAATGATAGAAAATCCTGGAACTGAGTGATGGAGCCTGCTGTTGGGTTTTGAGCATTCTAACACTCTTATGGTGTACATGCAACCCTATAAACCTTGGATCCATGTTTTCTCTATTATACATGCAAATAAGAACTTTACAAGGCTTTAATCCTAACTAGCATACTATGAGGCAACTATACTACAAAGACTAGTTAGATGACATACCTTTTAGTGTAGCTTGATGTCTTCAAGCGTTAAGAGCTTAGCCCCGATAGTGTGGAAGCCTCAAGTGGAATCACAAATCACCAAAACACCTTGGAAGAACTTGAGAATAAGAATACTTTGGTTCTCTCTAGTGAAATCGGCTAGCCCTCTTAGTGTACCCACACTAGTGCCAATTTCACCAACCAAGGACATCGTTATATAGTGTGGAGACTAGGGTTAAACCCATGACCTTTCATTTCATATGATCCATGGGTTAAACAATCCATGGACTATCAATGAAAGGTTAGCCCAACCTAAATGAACTTGGCCCATCACACAAATATATATAAGAGTCCATATTTAATTAGTTCATTTTGATCACTTAATTAATTCGTGATCAATACTAATTAAATAATATGATTCCATATTAATATATTAGAACTTATAATATATTAATATACTATTCTCAAAAGATTATCAATATAAATTGTGCCGGTGAAGTGCAACCCAAATGGACCATGTCGGGCCGGGTCAAGTACATACCAAATATAGTTATGGACTTAGACATTAATCCAACAATCTCCCACTTGGATAAGTCTAAAACTATTATTGAGTATGACTTCAAAAACCAACTGGCAATCGTAGCTCTTAAAGCCGCTTTCGAACTCTGATCTTGTCAACGAACTCTGACCTTTGTCAATGACCTGTCCATTAGATAAGGGATCATATATTCCTCCATTCTAGATATCATATGGACTGAGACATGGATTATCAATCATTCTCTCTGTCCATTTGTTGTTTCCTGATTTCCAATTTATGACGACTGACTGATTGAACAAATCAAATCAATCCTGGCTTGGCCAAGCACTCACATTTATCATCATTAAATCATCGAGGGGCCCACAGATATCGCTTTTATCCCAAAGGTAAAAGGAATGGATAAACTTTGACTCATATGACTTGTTCTGCTATTTGTTGAATCATACACAAAGGCACGTTTTATAACATCGAGTTACCAATGCGTTTTCGTGCAATCAATGTACTATCAACTCATAGTAACAACTCATATCTCTAGGTTTGAAGAATATAAGATATTATCGTCTCATGATCGCTCGTGATAAAATCCATGAAGTGATTCAAATGAGCACGGGTTGAATCCAATACTCAGAACTTATGAGCACTCATGAGTGTTGTAGCACAACTTTGTCCACCAACCTGGACCTCTACAAGCCAACCCATGACAGTCTTGATTCATATCTACTTCCAACATATGACCGACTGTGGATGGTTTGAATAACTTAATCAATCTGGAAGAATGACGTAGTTATTCTGGAAGTCAAAACATGCAAAGTGAAACCCAAGAATAATTGAATCTAATATGGTATCAAAACCTATGAATATAAATAAAACACCTTTTATTTATCACCATACTTATTACTCGTTATTCATTGTTTCGGTTTTATCAACTTTATAGTTGAATTAAAAACACTAGTTGTCCCATACTCCAAGCATGTAAGCTATGTTTTTTTTTTCCAAATAATAGCTTTGCCATACACCAAGTATGCACTTTATGTTTGTCTATGATATTTACTTTATGAAATAAACCAATTGAACATAATTCCAATGATTCTAATTTCACACTCCCAATTCCTTGCTGCAAATGCAAGAATTCCAAACTCATGCCATTTACTGAGATCTGTTAGATTCTAAACTTATATACATTGATCCTCTTGTAATGATTATGCACAAAGTCACAAAGACTTGACAACAAACATTATAAAGCATTCCAAAGGAGATCAACTCCTTGGAAACATCCTTCTTGCATTAAGTTTCCTAATCTTACACATATTTATTGAACAACTTCCACCTATGGGATCATTTCCATATTCCCCTTTTGACTATCAATTATGAACAAGAGTTTTCTCTTTTCAGAATATGTCAATATGGTCCTTCCAATATTAACAGTATACTTCCAACTGTCCTTGAGCAACCAATCTTTGTTAAACCTTAGATTGTCCTCGACAATTGCTTAATCACTTTAGTCATATACAATTCTAGACATTTTCCTCCTTAATGCCCCAAGGCATTTGGAAAATTCAGAAAGAATAAATATTATAGCACATGTAATCGGTCTTGTACCCAAAGTAAATGGGACACGTGTAACGTCCCAAAAATCCGTACCAAAAATTTTCTTTAAATCTTTACCAAAGCCATATTCATAAAAACATATCATAAGTCATAACATGAATTCAGAGTATCATTTCCAAAACATATTTTCATTATCAGAGTAAAACAACCCAGGCTGACTAATCAATAGTGTGTGCCATGCGATCACCCTAAGCTCTTCCCTCCACTACCGGAAGTATCTGAAACCAAAACTAAAAACCGTAAGCACGAAGCTTAGTGAGTTCCCCAACCTACCACATACCCTGGATCAACACATACAACACATACTGGGCCACGCCCGCTACAACGGCCCCGCCGCTCCAGGCCCCGCCTGACTTCGAGCCCTGCTCGGATACATATCTGTTTCACTTAGGCCTCGCCTGTCACTGGGCCTCGCCCGCTAAAATATAATAGCACATAAACATATCACAACACATAAGCTAAACATATACTAATGGATCATGTCCTAAGGCCTCGCCTATCTTGGGCCTCGCCCCTATCCTGTTACTGATGAGTCATGGAACCTCGTCCATGCTCCTACTGATAGTGAGATATGGGCCCAGCCCACACTCACTCTTTCCCTAACTTGGGCCTTGTCCCTATTCTGTTGCTAATGAGATGTGGAACACCGTCCACACTCTGCTATTGGTGAGATACGGGACCTCGCCCACACTCACCTCCCTACCAGGAACATACAAGTATCACACAGACAACAAGTATACTCTATCATGCAAACCATTCCTTGGGCACCTGCCCGCTATCAATGGACCTTGGTCCTAATTATCATACTAGCATACCGTGCCTAGGGCTAACCCCTGGGTTTTCCTACTCATATCTACATGGTCCGGCATTGTGTCCTTAGACCCATTCACACAAAAGGGAAACTCACCTGCACTGCAGAACTTGCTGATAACCCTCTTGCTGCTGACCGAAAATTCTCTGAACCGTTGCTCTACTAGCTCCCCGAGCTACCAATATCAATACATATAACACTTAGATCCAAACAGAACTCTAGAAGCCAACTAAGTCCATTCTTGACAAAGTCAAAGTCCTGGTTAAAGTCAACCTTCCTGACTGAGCCTACTCGCCGAGTCAGCCCGACGACTCGTCAAGTTCATACGCTCAGAATCCTTTCATTCGCGACTTGACTCGCCGATTCTACCGATTTCCGAGTCCTGTCCTGACCAACTCACTGAGTCCCCACTCAACTCACTGATCCGAGTCTTAACTCGAAGGGTTTAGGGTTTCACAACTTGACTCGCCGAGTCCAAGGCAATCTTCAACAGACTCGCCCAGTTGTTCATCCAACTCGTCGAGTTCATCTCCATCTTTATACTACTCGCCGAGTCTATTCAGTCCTTCATATATTCAGAGGCTTTTGAGTCATGCATGGACTCCAAACTATAGATCCACTCTTCTAAAGCCTATTCCTCATGTAAAGTGGCAAACTTTACGTGTAGCTAAGGAGATTAGGCTCAAAACACTACAAACTAGGGTTTAAGACAAAGAGGCTTTACAATAAACCCATAGACTGATGCTTTATGATTCTTTAGGCCAATATACACTTAGATCTGAAGTAGCAACTTTAGATCTGGGCTTCTAACTCAAAATGGTTCTTAAGCTTGCCCTAAAAGCCCCAAATCTCATGTTAAAGGTTGATCTGCATGCAAAAGAGTGAAAGTAGCGACTCATTACCTTCAAATGCTCTGGCAAATCCCACAAACTCTGGATCTACTGCCAATTCTTGAATCCCCAATGGTTCCCCTCTTCCTTCTTCCTTCAAATCACCCAAAATGGAAAAAAAAGCTTAAATGTGCAACAATGGAGGCTTAGGGTTTCGTATTCTGGATAAGAGAGGCTATAAGGAACCCTAAGGGAGAGAATGACATGCTTAAATAGTGCACAAAGTCCCGGATTTAGGGTTTCCCACTTCAGTTCGGACTCGTCGAGTCCTCTTTGCCGACTCGCCGAGTCGGTTACTTAATCGATCCCCCGGATCCCGCTCTGACTCGTCGAGTTCCTCCCTGGACTCGACGAGTTGACCCTTTGACTTAGGGTTTTCTTTCCTTTCTTGGGGTTTCTGATTTTGAGCGTTACAACTCTACCCCACTTAAACTAAACTTCATCCTCGAAGTTCGCTATAGCCAACTGACCTATGATCTGCCTCCAACACTCTGTCTGGGAACCTAACACCCGTTGGCTACCTCTATTGGCCTTCTTCCCGATCACTATGACTAGCATTAATCCTTGCGGATAATAATCTCGGGTCAACCCTGACCCTGTATATTATGGGAACACAACTTACTCAACTGACAAACCTTCTGATAATCCCCGAGTACTTATGCTGAACACCCTAGGGGTTCACCCCTTTATTTCTTTGTGCAATTTCTATCCTTTCCAAGGCAACGTTCCATAACCAACTACTTACTTTGTCACTGTGAAGGTCCTATCCTTCACCAACTCCATTACCCCCCGCTACTTCCAGTACGGGTCGTTACCGCCAGTGTTCGCTGGACACTTCTCATTACTATAACTTAGTGCTGAGCACCCTCCCAGCGAATGGTTCAGATAATCCTTCGAGTAAAAGATTCATCCCCGCAACGGTTAGGCTCAGACGAGAGCTGCGCAACAGGGTCAAACCCTTCCCTCTAAGATTATCCAACCTGCTGTGATGTGCATAACACCCCTCGATCAACTAATTGTATTCCACCATAGACTTCTTACCATCACTGCCACTGACTGAACATTTCTGTTGTCCCTTATTTGCTTTCCAGATGAACCGAGACCACCCTGGTCCCTACTGATCTATCAATATTTGGATTACCGGCTCCCACCGGTCGCTAGTCCCAACACAAACTTCTAGTCGCTCCCAGTGACTTCCGAGGAAACTTAGGCTACCTAATACCACCCCTCTACTCTGTCATTATGGCGCTACAAGTCCTGGGATCCTCGATCCCCCTAACTCGACCTTAAGGTCCTTACCAGGTCCCACCTGCGTTACTAAAAATCACGGGCCTTGCCCATGGGTCCCACCCGACTACACTACTGAGAAACCCTGCTCTCAGGTCTCACCTATACTGCTACTCTCATGCGGGCCTCGCCCACGGGTCCCATCCGACTATACTATTCTCATTTACTACCCATTCCTGATCCCCACCTTGATCACTTAGGAGATAAGGGCCTCGTCTAAAATCCGCTAACTAGAAGATACAAGCCTCCGCCCACACTCCACTAACTAAGCTTCTAGAGAATGCTACGGCTTACCCGTAGTCTTACAACACCTTCCATACTCACTGACTGCTAGTGAACGCTACGGCTACCCCGTAGTCTTACAACACTTCCTACCTTTGGCTTGTTGACGCGAAATGTTGCGCATGCTCTACATGCTGTCTCTGCCACTGACTACTAACACGAAAGCATCCCATGCTACCGTTCTCAAGATCCTCATTCCAACTCTTTCGAGTCCTGCAGGCGATCCTCCATCACGAGATCCCAACCAGATACCAAACATCTTGATTACATGAACTAACTGTTGGGAAGTTTCTCAAACTCCCAACCTTGAACTCATCAACCCATCCATCGCTGTGCTACTTCTTTTCCTTCTCAGAGGTTGAGTACTCATCCTGGATCTATGTGCTCTTGCCATTGTACACTCGGAGGGTTCTCCCCCACTTTGATCCTGCTTATACCTCACTGCTCAATGCTTGAGAAGAATTCCCAATCTTCTCTGCTATACCGCAATCAATTCGCTGAAGAATCAAGCTTGCCATAGTTAGGGATCTAACCGATCCATCACTTCAATAACACATTTCTAAATTTAGCGGGTCACTATTGAGTTACACACAAGCATGCTATAGTTACTTCATCCTAAGTAACCTGCTTCCATAAGGTACCACCCCCTGACTACCACTTTATTACCCAAGGTATGCAGATGGCATATAATTAAATCGCAAGCAAGCCGCTCAATTCTAAATTACTTATACCACATACGATGCAGAACCATAGCAATATAATCATGAACAGAGAAAGTAGAAAATGGAAGACACATACCTGCAACGTCCGGAGCTGCTCACGTCTCCATGGTAGTCATCTGAAAAGCGCTGCCTCCTACCGCAAGCGCTTCTGCTCGGCCCTGACGGCTGTCTGTGATCCTCAGAGTTGCAGGGGCAGGTGCTATCACCCGTCCTGCCGAAAACAGACTAGGGCACTGGGCCTTCTTGTGGACCCGCTGACTGTAGTGGAAACATATCAAGTCTGATCCCTGGGTGGTGGTAGCAGTACAATCCCTGCTAAGATGACCAGTCTGGCCGCACTTGAAGCAGCCCGAATCTCCACCACTACCACTCCTATACGCACCCTCGTGTGTCCTGCCGCACCTCCCGCATCGGTTGCGGCTCTGGTAATCCCTCGATCTCGAATCTGACCCCTTGGGCCTTTTGCCCGAACCTGTGGCTACCTGAACCTCATTTGGCTTCCTCTTCCGGATCTGCTCCAAATTAATCTCCCTCTCTCTAGCCCGAGAGATCATATCTTACAACGTCTTACACCCGGACCTGCTCACGAACTCCCTGATGTCAGCCCTCAATATCTCGTGATATTGGGCCTTCTTCATTTCCTCATCCGCGACATACTGCGGAACAAGAAAGGCCCTCTCCTTGAACTTGGCGGTGATCTTCGCCACGGTCTCAGTAGTCTGCGTCAAACTGAAACTCCCGTGACAACTGCTGCACCTCAATAATCAGTGAAAACTCAGCCCAAAATCTGGTCGAGAAATCGCTCCATATCATCGCGTCCAACGCGACATCATGACTAATGGCATGACCAACCTCCTCCCACCAATCTCTCGCTCTATCCTTCAGAAGACAGGAGGCGAGTCTGACCTTGTCCTCCTCGGGACACCGGCTTGTACGAAATGCGTTGGCAACATCAGCCAACCACCTGCTGCTAGCGATGGGGTCCCTAGCCCCATGATAATCTGGAGCTCCGCAAGCTCTGAAATCTCGAAATGTCATAGTACGCGCTCCCATCAATGCCATTATCTCGGTACGAAAGGCTCCCAGCCTCTCATCCAAGATCTCTAATATACCCTCCTTGACCGTGCCAAATATCACAAGAGTCTGATCTAGGATACTGCGTGTAACCTCAGCTGATATCAACTCCCTCATCCGCTCCTTGAGCTGCTTGGCCCTTGAACCCGAGCCTAATCCCTCTCTGGTGCCTAATCCGCCCACTAGTCTCTCTCGCAATGTCACCATGCTGAAAACATATCGCAATATTATCAGAATACTCATCACTGCTGAGGGATCATACGCACACACTACAAGTTTCCTGGTCTCATCTCGGCCTTTCTCGAATCGAGTACAGATCCTCTGTTTTTAGCAGTACGGGCCCATACTACCTTCCACATCTATCCGTACTTTCCTCAAGAACTGCTTCGACCCCACCAGGTCCCTTTTTCTACTACTACTGCTCCCAGCACTATCTCAACCTAGGCTTACCCTAGGGAAACCTATGACTCCACCCAAACCAGTCCTCAGCTGCTGAAGGCTTCTTTGCGATGCCAATTAGCCATCATCTGAATACCATCACATGTGACGAGGCTCAGATAATCCTTCGAGTAAAAGACTCATCCCTACAACGGTTAGACTCAAACGAGAGCTGCGCAATAGGGCCAAATCCAGCACTCTGAGATTATTCAACCCTGATCACATGTGGCGTGACGTATTCACCTAATGGCTAACTCCCATCACTCAGAATCCCACAATGCACAAAGCAAGCAACATTCAAACAAGGGAAAATTTAACCATAACATACTCAACAATCATAATCTCATATCAAGAATCTGTACTAGCATGCAACATAATCTCATATACTCAAGCATAATCTAAACATGCTATCCTACTACTGTCTAATCAGCACTATCATGCAGCTCAAAGCACATATAACAGGCACATAAGGCATCCTCCCTAGATCCTTAGTCCTAATCTAGCATGTTGTTCTACTAACTGATAATCGTAACATAAACTTGTATGAGTATTTTGGGGGTACTTACTTGAGCTCGGCTGATTGCATGCACCACACCCTTTTCTCTTATTAAAATTCTTTTCTTTCTAAATTCTTTTCGCTTTTCTAAAATTGTTTCATTTCTAAAAACTCTTTTTACAAAACTGTCTTTTCATTTTGAAAACTTTTAGACCAATCCCTTAGTTTGAGTTCAGTCACACCCGAGAGTATGCCCGAATCCCTGAAACCAAGGCTCTGATACCAACTTGTAACGTCCCAAAAATCCGTACCAAAAATTTTCTTTAAATCTTTACCAAAGCCATATTCATAAAAACATATCATAAGTCATAACATGAATTCAGAGTATCATCTCCAAAACATATTTTCATTATCAGAGTAAAACATCCCAGGCTGACTAATCAATGGTGTGTGTCATGAAATCACCCTGAGCTCTTCCCTCCGCTACCGGAAGTATCTGAAACCAAAACTGAAAATCGTAAGCACGAAGCTTAGTGAGTTCCCCAACCTACCACATACCTTGCATCAACACATACAACACATACTGGGCCACGCCCGCTATGTCGGGCCTCACCCGCTACAACTGCCCCGCCTGGCTTCGGGTTAAATAGTGCATAAAGTCCCGGATTTAGGGTTTCCCTCTTCAGACCGGACTCGTCGAGTCCTCTTTGCCGACTCGCCGAGTCAGTTACTTAATCGATTCCCCGGATCCCGCTCCGACTCGTCGAGTTCCTCCCTGGACTCGACGAGTTGACCCTTTGACTTAAGGTTTTCTTTCCTTTCTTGGCCTTTCTGATTTTGAGTGTTACAACACGATTCATGATATTTCACATAGAGACATGGTTCTAGACCAGTCTTTTGCCCTAATAATTTTTGTTTGCCATATTCTCAAAATTTGACTAGGAAAAGGGATGTCGTAATCGTAATCGCATTTTGAGAACGCAATATATAGAATTTTTCTTAAGTTGAACCAATCCAACATGAAATTCATATATATATATATATATATATATATATATATATATATATATATATATATTCTTGACTAAAGGTGATTAAAATCTCAATATAAGCTCTTTAGAATGATTATAAACTCAATCTAAGCTTTTCATAATTGAAATGAAGTATAATTTCCTCTCCTTTAATTATAGCAAAACAACTTTTTCAACCCCTACAACCTTACGAATTGAAACTTTTGTTTTCTATAATTAACATTGCTAACTTGCAATTCTTATCATAATTATCATGCTCCTACTAACATGATGATTATTAGCATAACACTTATGCTCCCACTAGCTTTGACATGTATCCAGAAAACAAATTGACCTCTAGAAGTCAATACTTTATTGACATTCTTACCAAAGTTCAGATTTATGATACTAGATTGCTTTGATAAGGCTTTATCAAAATTATACACCTTATCTTAGATAGCTCACAGGTGTGTCTAAACAATTTCAGAACTATGAAAAGGGATGTCGTAATCATATTCTCAATTTTTTAGAATTTTTGCCATTTCTCATAAGTCAATGTTAGTGTGCCGGTTAACCACGCACGCTCCACTAACGACTTTGAGAACTGCAAATATCACAATTGCAATCTACTTAAAATCTACTTAGTGAAAGAATTTCATCTCCATCATTTTCATGAATCGGAAAGAAACCTTATGACACTTAGATTTTATGGTGTATGTGTTCTTATCCATGTGAATTTGTCAAACCATAATCACAAGACTAGGTTAGTAACAAATCCTAACTCATATGGATTGAACTTGTGCAATCTTAACTTCTTGCCACCTGGCAGCTCAAGGGCCTGCCATTGCTTCCAAGTAGCTATGCAAACAGTTGAGAACATGTAGAACTCAAATGTATAGCCAACTTAACTGGAATGGGCACATAAATGTCAACACGATAGGTTATAAAACTCTAGTTGTGTTCTAGTGATGAAATACAGGTTTTTATTCTTGATTACTCCTTGAAACCCTTTTAGGATCTTTTCGACTCCCACTGTCTCCTTGACCTATAAGACTTTCTTGCCAAATATTCAAGAGATAGTGTGGATTCTAATCAAGACAGACGCTTAACACAACTAGCCTTAGTTGGTCTTTGTTTTATCCAAAACATCACAACTTACCAATTTCAAATGTACAAGAGTAGAAAACTTTCACTCTTACATTTGACAAGTGTTTTAAACCTTCTTTAAGACAGGTCACTCAAGTTACAATCTTAGAGTATAACTCTATGAATTTTGGAAAGAAGTATGAATCATCTTCTAGATTTAACCACTTCAACAATTCATAACTCCTCTTCTTAACTATCATAATGCACTTAGGGGATGAATTGTGATAAGGTCTCAAAATCATTAAGATGATCTTAAAACATGATACTAATGTACTATCCCATCTTTTCAAATTTGAGAAACTTTTATCCTTCTGCCTAATTTGATTCTTCTTATTCGTTCTGCCACACACTAATTTTTTTTCAATGCTCCTGGATTATACTTAAGCCTGTAAGTATAACTGTATTTACTAAACTTTAGTAAATCATGACGAATAGTCTTATCAATCTTTTGTGGTGGACTTAATCAGTGCACAAGAATGTGTACTCGATCCCTTAGTCCTCTACTTGACTCACACATCCATGTGAACAAGTAATTAGTCTTAATTTTCCAATGCTTCTCATTCATCATACTATACAACTTGCATGATTCCAAGTTTCGGTCCAATTGGGTGATGAGAAACTTTCCTTAATTGGTAAATTTAGACATTACCACAAATTAAAGAATCAAAACCATTTTCCTATATTACTAGCAATGGAATCACACAAACAACATTTTTTTTTTCACAAATGCCATTGTAAGGATACTTAAAATAAATAAAGTCAAAATTTTCCTTTTATTTTAAAAATCTTGCGGAAAACCTTATCCTTACAATCCATATGAAAACCTTGTTGTTGTCTATTCCTAGGCAATGTGTCATAACTCCTAAGTAACAGCTTCAAAATTCTGATGCGATCAAAATCCATCTTTGCGATCAAAAGCAACATATACTTCCTTTAAGCTTTCTCTATTTTCTTTGATTCTTATAACATCATCATGTGACTCAGTCACATTTTGTAATAAGAATCTACAAATAGGAGCTTAACAGAGTTAGACAATGGACTTTACCTGAAGTAGAGTCAAACTTATTGACTTTAACATCCTTAGGTAAATTTTGGCAGCTTCGCTAACAGTGCCCCTTCCTTTGGCAAATTTAACAAATGGACCCTTTGTAAATGCTAAATGGGACAATCACATACTTAGTTTTTCTCTTTACCATTTGGTCAACCGAGTTGACTATGGCCGATCCCTTTCCATTGGGAAGAGAATGCTTTTTCTGGATTTCCAGTGTCTTCATTGTCAATGTCTACAAAGTGTTGGGAAGTCGATCTTCTAATAAAATTTGCTTTACTAGCCTTCCAAATCATTGTTGATTTAGCAGCACCAAGCAAATAGATAAGATCATTAAGGGTCTTGTCATAGTTTGTTTCATGGGAGTCCCAAAGGAACTCACTATGTGACTTAGAAAGTGATTAAACCACTAACTTTCTCAAGACTTTGACACCCTACTCTCCCGACTTGTCAATATGTGACTTCATCTCCAAGATGCAATCACACATAGACCTTGCTTGACAATAGGGCTTGAGTGACCTTGAACTTGTGGGTTAGGGAGAATAATTGGAGTAGGTAGAGTAATTGAAGTTCCAAAAGATTTGGGTAGATCATAGATGTCTGAACTAGACATCTACAATGGGAGAAATTAAAGTAAAGTTGATTTAAGTCCTTAACTCGTCGAGTAGGACTTAAAACCAAAGAAATTCATACTTAAATCAATACCTGAGAATCGGGGCGTTACACCTGCCCTGACTCCTGTTAGTGACTCTCACTGTAGTTGGTGCTAGAGCCTGTGCCGACCTGGCAGCGAGCAATGGACAGTTGGCCTTCACATGGCCAATCTGTTCGCAATGATAGAAAATCCTGGAACTGAGTGATAGAGCCTGCTTTTGGGTTTTGAGCATTCTAACACTCTTATGGTGTAAATGCAACCCTATAAACCTTGGATCTATGTTTTCTCTATTATACATGCAAATAAGAACTTTCCAAGGCTTTAATCCTAACTAGCATACTATGAGGCAACTATACTACAAAGACTAGTTAGATGACATACCTTTTGGTGTAGCTTGATGTCTTCAAGCTTTAAGAGCTTAGCCCCGATAGTGTGGAAGCCTAAAGTGGAATCACAAATCACCAAAACACCTTGGAAGAACTTGAGAATAATAATACTTTGGTTCTCTCTAGTGAAATCGGCTAGCCCTCTTAGTGTACCCACACTAGTGCCAATTTCACCAACCAAGGACATCTTTATATAGTGTGGAGACTAGGGTTAAACCCATGACCTTTCATTTCATATGATCCATGGGTTAAACAATCCATGGACTATCAATGAAAGGTTAGCCCAACCTAAATGAACTTGGCCCATCACACACATATATCTAAGAGTCTATATTTAATTAGTTCATTTTTATCACTTAATTAATTCTTTATCAATACTAATTAAATAATATGATTCCATATTAATATATTAGAACTTATAATATATTAAGATACTATTCTCAAAAGATTATCCATATAAATTGTGCCGGTAAAGTGCAACCCAAATGGACCATGCCTGGTCGGGTCAAGTACATACCAAATATAGTTATGGACTTAGACATTAATCCAACACCTGTTGGCGGCAGTCCCTCGCCATGTGACCCTGCCGGCCACAATTGTGGCACCCAAAAGATGACCGACAAATACCCTGATGTGCTATGCCGCACTTGCCACAAATACAACCCTTCCAACCCACGAATCTGTCATCAGCGGTCTTAAACCGCTTTAGCGCAGGCTGCGACTGCGTCAGGGCTTGCCTCTGCTCTCTCAACTGAAGCTCTATCTCAAGCTCACACCACCTAGCGACTTCCTGTAACACCAACAAAGTACCACACCGATGGGTAGAAACAAACTGCCGAATATCCGTCTTGAGCATGCTCAAGTAACGGGTCATCTGAGCCTACTCCGAAGCAAACCTAGGGCAAAACACGACCCTCTCAGTAAACATCCAGGTGATCTCCGTCACCGACTCTGATCTCTACCTCAACTCTAAAAACTCCTGAGCTAGCCTCTTATGCTTAACCCAAGGTATGTAACGAGTAGAAAACATCTCTCTGAGCTGATCCCAAGACACCGCAACCCTCTGCCCATCAGAGTAAGATCCCGTAACAAGTCTCCACCAATCTTTCGCTCCAGACCTCATAAGGTTCAGAGCGCACCTGACCTTTTGGTTAGCAGGACATGAACAAGTGAAAAAGCATCCCTCAACATCAGATAGCCACCTCATGGCTATAATCGAGGTCCTGAACTACGTCGAAGTTCGGGGGCTTCGTATTATCGAAGTCCTGGTACTAAAAGACCCGAACTGGTCCAATACCTTCAGCGGCTATGACTGCAGCAATAGCAGTCTCAACAATGGTTGCATAGCAATCATCAAAGAACTCCATCATAGCGGTCTTGATAAACCCAAAAAACTCCGAAATTTGACCCCGAACGATGGTCACAACCTATTCATGGAGGATCCTCCTGATCCTGTCATCCAACTCCTCTAACCTCATCTGACTGTCATCCCCTAATCCCGATCCGGATCCAATCTCAACTCGCCTCGTAGTCACCATACTGAAAATACACCAGGAAGATATCGAATAATCCACATAAATAACAGGGAACCAACTCCCAACAAAGCCCTAGGGTTGGTGATTTCCTTGCTACGTGTACGGGTCCTGTGCTTTCAGTAGTACGAGACCAAACTACCTTCCACACCTACCCGTGTTTGTCTCAAGGATCATCACAACACCCTAACAATACTCATAAGCATAGACGAACGCTCAGACCTCACTCCTAGAGGAAAGGCTAAACATCTCACTACTAGCCAGCTGACCCCTCAAGACTCATTCATGAAACTTCCACCAACCCTGCGACACTTGTGTATGCTAGTCATACATAACACTGGACCTTATATATGAACATGTAGATTCTCTTTTCTGCTAAGTTGTGTAATTTTGTTTTAATAAACAATATGAATAAAAACTTATGCTTATTGATTATCCAAGGGATTGAAGATAAAGACATGGAAAGGATTCTCCAGATGAAGAAACATAGAATTTCTACTCAAAATTCTTAAGATATGATGATTCTTTAGATTTAAAGACTACTTGTAAATGGTAATAATCTATATGTGATCGCTTAAACATTTTGATGTAGATTGGATCGAAAACAATAAAAACTACAAGGAGTTTTATTCAACTCCCCTTTTTAGGGAATGATTATATGTGAAGAGAGAGAGAGAGAGTGTGTGTGTGGGTCCCATAAAAAAAAGACAAAACCACCCTTCTGATACATTTTCTATGTTTTTTTCTATTTAATGTAAATTTTTATTAATAAAAATTATGGGACCCACACACACACACTCTCTCTCTTGGGTTGTCTTCTCCATACATCCCCAAATATACACAAGAAAATCGATTTCTCCATTAATTCAACGGTGAGAGCTCTACGTTTGTTTCCGTTCTCGTCCCAAATCACCACAAGAAAACCTATTGCATAAGTGATTTGTTGCAAAGGTTGTGTTCTCGGATCTTAATTCCTAAAAGAATAACGTGTTGGTTCTTTTCCCTTGATGACTGATGGTGATGTCCCAAAGAACGAGAGACATTTTTTGGCTAATGGAAGTTGAGATTGTTGTGGAAATGATACCTTTGTAAAAAGTCGATTTGAAAATTGAATTCAGTCAAATTAAACAAAGCATTACAGAGAAGAAAAGTTACGATTGTTAGTGTCGATCGATCATGGGGTGAACAAAGACAGTAAAGGGAAAGAGAAAAACCCAATCGCTCCCATCACATTCTTTGTCTGTTTCAATCTTGCATAATCCCGGAATTAAATCGAACGAATCAATAAAGCACAAAAAATCTTTAACAACCGGTTAATTTTGATGAATGTGCAAATTTTGCTCTTTTTCTCTTATTAAGACCGAATAAGCTTCGAAAAGGCAAGTAAAAAGGAGAATTGGATGCTTGCAATTGATGACGAGATGAAAGCCGTACTGAAACCTGTGTGATAAAACCCAATTATAGGAAACACAACCTATTTGTTTCACTTTTGATTTGGGAATAACATACATAGATCCAACTTCTTTGTACATACTTTATACAAGGAATTGACCTTCTTTTTGGAGTCGAGGGATGATTCAGGAATGTAGGCTGATGGGTTTTATGAGAGATAATCATGAACGAGGTGGCGGCAGAATAATGAGGGGGAAGAGAAGATATATTGAGGTCTATGATTGAAGAAAGGATGGTGGTCGATTTTGAGTTCTGAGTATTAAAACGAGAGAGAGAGAGAGAGAGAGAGAGAGAGAGAGAGAGAGAGAGAGAGAGAGAGAGAGAGAGAGAGAGAGAGAGAGAGAGAGAGAGAGAGAGAGAGAGAGAGAGAGAGAGAGAGAGAGAGAGAGAGAGAGAGATTTTATTTAATATATAAAAATACTTATAAAAAATGAAAATGGAAAATACATCTAATAAGGACAATCTAATCATTTCAATTTTACGAGAGACCAAACCTACATACAAACATAATTAAAAAGACTATAAAACCAAAAGTATCGAGGTTTGTACCAAAACCCAAAAAAAATACATACAGCATGGACTATTTTTGCAATTTTGTCGGAAAAAAAAAAACCTTTGCATCGCATTACTTTAAAACTCCCGATCTTTCAAATAAAGCCAAGCTTTCAATGGGTAGCATTTTTTTTTCAAACGTTTAAGCGACAAAAGATAAAAAAAAATAAATAAAAAAAATTCTTGAAAAGGAAATCACTACAGAAAAATAACATTGGGAAGCCTCTAGAACCAACCAGAGCGGAGAAGAAGCAGTATGATAACTAAAGTAAATAATAAATTTAAACAGGCGAGGAGAGATATCTAGTACATTCCGGAACCGGTATTTTCCCTTTATATAACCACCCTACTTTCAATCGTCCTCCATCAAGAAGAAAAAAAGCAAAGCGTTCTCTCAAGTGAATTTCTGTGTTAAAATTTCACAATTTGATCTGTTTTTTGTTGAGTGATCGGAAAGATGTCGGGAAAAGGTGAAGGACCAGCCATCGGTATTGACCTCGGAACCACTTACTCCTGCGTCGGCGTTTGGCAACATGATCGTGTCGAGATCATAGCCAATGATCAGGGAAACAGGACCACGCCTTCTTATGTTGCTTTTACGGATACTGAGCGATTGATTGGCGATGCTGCCAAGAACCAGGTCGCCATGAATCCAACCAATACAGTTTTCGGTATGTTCTCTCTCTCTCTCTCTGAAAATAATGGAATGCGTATCTCTTATCAGTGATGCTGCTTTGCTTGAGACTTAGGTCAAAGCTCGAAGTTTTGATTTATGTGTTTTGGTAAATCTATATGATGTTGTTACAGAGCTCTGTATTTGAAGTAGAAGTCCATGCATTTTGAATTTCATAAATTTAGTTTCTAAATAAACTTTATGGTTTTATGAGGAAAAGGAATATTTTGGATCGTAGTATTTGAGAATCATATCGACGTCTTTAATTCTTTCTGGCAAATGTGCTTAATTTCTAATTTCAATGTTTTTTTATTCTCTTTAGTAAGCTCTAGGTTTGAATTTTGAGTTTATTTCCAGTGGTTCTTAAAGTCTCATTGGAACAATTCATTGTGATTTCTGCAGATGCTAAGCGTTTAATCGGAAGGAGAATCTCTGATCCATCAGTGCAGAGTGACATGAAACACTGGCCGTTTAAAGTTGTCCCCGGCGCCGGCGAAAAGCCCATGATTGTCGTCAACTACAAAGGCGAAGAGAAGCAATTCTCTGCTGAAGAAATCTCTTCCATGGTTTTAATCAAGATGAAGGAAATCGCTGAAGCTTACTTAGGCAACCCCGTTAAGAACGCGGTGGTCACCGTCCCCGCCTACTTCAACGACTCTCAGCGACAAGCCACCAAGGACGCCGGTGCAATCTCTGGTCTTAACGTTATGAGAATCATCAACGAGCCAACGGCAGCCGCCATTGCTTATGGGCTCGACAAGAAGGCTTCAAGTGTTGGCGAGAAGAACGTGCTGATTTTTGACTTGGGTGGTGGCACTTTTGATGTCTCCCTCCTCACCATTGAAGAGGGGATTTTCGAGGTGAAGGCGACTGCCGGAGACACTCATCTGGGTGGGGAAGATTTCGATAACAGGATGGTGAACCACTTCGTTCAGGAGTTCAAAAGGAAGAACAAGAAAGATATTACCGGGAATGCAAGAGCTTTGAGGAGATTGAGAACCGCTTGTGAAAGAGCAAAGAGGACTCTTTCATCAACAGCTCAAACCACAATCGAAATTGATTCTCTATATGAAGGAATCGATTTCTACTCGACAATCACCCGTGCAAGGTTCGAAGAGTTGAACATGGATTTGTTCAGAAAGTGTATGGATCCGGTCGAGAAGTGTTTGAGAGACGCGAAGATGGATAAGAGCAACGTTCACGACGTGGTTCTCGTGGGCGGGTCGACCCGGATCCCTAAAGTCCAACAATTGTTGCAGGATTTCTTCAACGGGAAAGAGCTCTGTAAAAGCATCAACCCAGATGAAGCGGTGGCGTACGGCGCGGCGGTGCAGGCTGCCATTCTAAGCGGTGAAGGCAACCAGAAGGTTCAGGATCTGCTTCTGTTGGATGTGACGCCTCTATCTCTTGGACTTGAAACCGCCGGCGGTGTTATGACGGTGTTGATACCACGAAACACCACCATTCCGACGAAGAAGGAGCAGGTGTTTTCGACTTATTCTGATAATCAACCAGGCGTTTTAATTCAGGTTTATGAAGGTGAAAGAACACGAACTAAAGACAACAATCTGCTCGGAAAATTCGAGCTTTCTGGGATCCCTCCGGCTCCTCGTGGTGTTCCACAGATCACCGTCTGTTTCGACATTGATGCTAACGGGATTTTGAATGTGTCGGCCGAAGATAAAACGACAGGGCAGAAGAACAAGATCACGATTACAAATGATAAAGGGAGACTGTCGAAGGAGGAGATAGAGAAGATGGTGCAGGAAGCGGAGAGATATAAGGCGGAGGATGAGGAACATAAGAAGAAGGTGGAGGCGAAGAACGCGTTGGAGAATTATGCTTATAACATGAGGAATACGATCAAGGATGAGAAGATAAGCTCGAAGCTGGCGGCGGAAGACAGGAAGAAGGTGGAGGATGCGGTGGAGGAGGCGATACAGTGGCTGGATGGGAATCAGCTGGCGGAGGTTGAAGAGTTTGAGGACAAGATGAAGGAGTTGGAAGGGGTTTGCAACCCGATTATTGCTAGGATGTACCAGGGCGGCGCAGGTGGGCCGGAAATGGGTGGAGGGATGGAGGACGATGGACCTTCAAGCGGTGGCGCCGGACCAAAGATCGAAGAGGTAGATTAAGGTTTTTGAGAGGGGTTTTTGAAAGAGTATAAAAATGTTTATTTTTGTGTATTGACTGGTTTGTTTAATTATCATGAATTTCTAAAATATAATGCTATCATGATTTTTTCATGATAAATTTGTCGCCAATATTCTATTTTGTAACTTTGTTTGATTATCCGTTTATTTGAACTATTTTGTATCTTTTGGAATTTCGAAGTTTAAAATGGGAAAGCAGAATCTACAAAAAAAAAATATGAGTGGGTATTCCCTATATAAGTCACCGAATTTACCTAAATGGGAGGAATATTTTAGCAAAGTAGTTAATTTTTAACGACTTATTATAATACTTTGTGCTAATCAACGCTACGGGAATGTCTTTTTGTAGTTTATAAAAAGCACTAAAGCAGTCGTGTGTTACTAATCTTTTTTAAACCTTGAAAGTTTATTTATTATTTATTTATTTATTATCCTCCTTAATAAATGAATGTTTTTTTGTTTTATGTCAATCTCTTATAAGTTTTGATATTTGTCATTTTGTGGTATTTTTTAAACAAATATTATCCACTTGTTAATTTTTAATTTGTTTTAATTTTTAAAATTAAATATCATATATATAATATTAAATTGCAATAAATATGTTTTTTTTTAAATTATACATTAAAAAATACTTTTTGTTTAGATTTTAATATTTAATTTTTTCTTTATATCATTGATGATTTATGTATATACACTATTAATATATTCCTGCCAAAGTTATAGTTTTTCCTTTCTAAAAAGGAACCCATATTTTTGTTGTTAAAAACAGATTTTAAAACAATGTTTATTGAAAAAATTCTCCTTAATAAATGAAGATTTTTTTTGCCACATGTCAATCTCTCATTAGTTTTGACACTTGTCATTTTGTGGTATTTTTGAAATAAATATTATCCACTTGTCAATTTTTGGTTTGTTTCAATTTTTAAAATTAAAATCATATACTTATATATGTAAAGTATTAAATATCATATATATGATATTAAATTGCAATAAGTACGTTTCTTTCTTTTTTATTTCAAAATTTTACATTAAAACATATTAAAAAAATATTTTTTGTTTACACTTTAATATTTAATATTTTTTTTAAATTAACCCGTGTAATACACGGTGCTCACACCTAGTCATATAACAAACATCTTTTATTTTCTAATAGAAGACTCCTAAAACATGCCACACAACACCTTCTTATACCCACTATTTTACACGTGTCTTCTCCTCCGTTCTAAAATTTATTTACCCTTCTAAATTTGAATCCATGTTATAGTATTCGTTCTTGCAAATCAGGAGGTATAACTTCAAAATCATTTATATTATACTAAATTCAATAACAATAAATAAGGAAATAAGCAACAAATCAAGATTTATTATCACTATTACATGCCTTTCTACTTTCTTCCCCCTAAATATAATTCCTATACAACATCTTATTGTTCTCCACTGCTCTTTGCATATAGTTTTTTGGTTGTGGTTCGATCTTATGATTTTGGGTCTCTCCGCAGTTCATCATCCCCAATTCGTTTTACTTTGATTTTCTGTCTAATATCAAAGCCCTAACAATGCTACCTACTCAAAATCAAGACCAAGACTCACAAAAGAGACATATCATGTCTTCAAATCAATGATGCTTAGAAATTCATTATACTTTTGCTTGAAACTTCCCTTGTACATATAATTAACTTCTTTTTCTTTGACGATCCAATTTTTTTAAAAACACTTACAGACATGATATTATCATCCCATTATTTATGAATATTATGGATATGAATTGTTTTTTAATGAAGCAATTTCTATCCATGTCTTTGTGTTAGGTAAAATTGGTCACTTCTTCATGAGTTTGCGATCTCGTAAACTGTAAAATAAGAGTCGTTAAAGCAAACGACCAAGGTAATGTTACTATAAAGCTTTGCGGAAATGAGCGTTACTCTTATATATTTTTACCTCTTTAAGTTTCAACAAGCCATTATTGAATACTTTATTCGTTCTTTTTATTGATTATGTTGAATTTTCTTGAGAGACATTAAGGTAGTTAACTCATGCACAACAAGGCGTTTGGAAATTAGGACTGAATTGAATTAATTAGTGAAAACCCTAAACTTGCCCATTCCAATGTCAAATTCTCTCCCCGTCCATCTTAATAAATATTTAATGTTTGTTGTTGGAAATTGCAAAATTAGGATGTTTGTGGTTGAGTGGGAGTGTTGAATCAAATACTTATAATTGGTCTCCTCTCAACATGAAAATAAGATGCAACCAATAACTTTTCCAACAGATATTATATGGGTAATTAACTGTTATTTTGATTTTTCACATTAGTTTTGACTTTTAAAATGACATGAACATAACATATTTATAGTGGAGAAATGATCCATAGGATCAATGTTTTGATTGAGTGAGAAATTTAGCAGGCAATTACACGAGTTTGCATGGTTTATGATCTTACTTTATGTTTATTCAAGTATGGACCTTTCTCGCCCGGTTACCTATCACCCATGCCTAGTATCTCAATCATTCTCCATAATACCCCTAAAAATTGTATTTTGTTGGTTAAAACATAAAAATTGTTTTTCATTGTCGGTCATGGTTTTGAACATCCTGTTTCAATTAAGGAAAATGTCATTGTTTTTTCTTTTACCCGTCTAAACATAAAAACATATTGTAATTCCAATTTTACCTTTCTTCCTTAGAAAATCGTATAAAATTAACATTTCTATAATTGATATTTTACAAATGACCATTTTGTCCTTGGACCAAAATTGTAAAAAGAAAAATACTACAAGGATCAAATTTCTAAATTTTTTATATTTTTTGTTTTAAAACATATTATATCTTATCATTATTGATCCTCAATTTATTTTGCTATTTCATACATACCCTTTTGATAATATGTGAGTTGAAGTCTTCTGATACTGCTTATGTTCATTGAACATTTATATATTTTAACAAACAAATTTTACTTATTCCAAGTTTACATTGGGTTGACAACATGCGGGGTTGGAGTTATAGATGCAAAAAAGTGTTGCAATGATGGAATTATGTATGAAAGAAAAGGGTACTTTTTCTCCTCCAATTCATTATTTTATAATGGTTAAACCAAAAAAATAACAACATACTTTAATTTGTTTGATTTTTGTAACATCTGAGTTTGTTTGTTCGAACTTCCTTAAGAACTATTGTTTACCTAAAGCTTTCCAAATAATCAAATAGGGTTGGACCGAATTTTACTTTTATGTTTTATTCATGTCATAGATAATTTAAAATAACAACTTACTTTTCATTTTGTTGTATATCATAGGGTCTTACTATCAATGATTTATGTTTAAGTTATTTTTTAAAAAAAAGTATGGTGCTAATTTTAGAAAGAATTTATTGTAATCGTTAGTTTTTTTTTAAACAAATAAACAAAATGAATAAATGATATATTTAAAGTTGGAATACATAAATAAATGAATTTCAATATACAATAATGGTTATTTTTAACTTGTATTTTGAATTTGAATTTGAAGATCAAATTTCGATAAATTACCAATTTAATCCCCTTATTTAACTAAGATGATATTTAAAATTGTATTATGTGTTAGGAGTGTCAAACCCAACAAATAAAGGGTACGATATACTCCAAAATAACACTACTATATTGCACTAAAAGATATTACAAGACAATTAGGGTCAATCCACAGAGACACTGGATAATTGGTTTATACCTCTTTGCACAAGGTACTATGGTTACCAATAGTAAAGAGAGGGGGGTTTAGAACGCAATGATTAAACAAACAATTAAAAATATAAGTAATCAACTAAATGAGTGAAATAAATTCAGAATTTGTAAGGACTCCAAATCTATGTATGACAACTTAGCAATGCGATTCCAAGACAACATGATATTTGCTCAATTTTATCTAAGTTGGTACTTGAAAGTGTTAACAAGCTCTAACACTTCCCATTCACCACATTAATTAACCAAAACAAACTCTTTGATTAACCCTAACCTTACTAACCTAACCTAAACATGCTCTTAGAATTAAATTGAAAGATTGCATTAAACTTCATATGAATGTTCCCAACAACACCTAATACTCCTCACAAGCTCAGGAGCGTAAGAGTGTGTGAATAAGATTTACACTAAATTCATTCAATGGAAATCCGCTTAGTGCTTGTTACTTGTTCAATTTCACAAAACAATTACGGATTTTGTAAAGGAGATAACTCGAATGACCTAACCCTAATTTAAATGACCAATAAGAATCATAATTAGAATCAAACATTCGATTGAAGCAAAATCAAATTCACTAGATAGAAATTAAAAGCAAACATCAAGTCATATGATTGAAATCACAACTAAGAAGTCAAGACATGAAGTTGGAGAAACTAGGGTTCTAGCCACACATGGCTAGAACAAGATCAAAAGTTAAAAAGATGGAAATAATGTGCAATTACAACTTACAAATACTAGAAATAATGTTTCCAAATGATTATTGATCCAACCCTTGCAAAAACCTTCGAAATTCCCTCTCCAAATGTGCTCTAATATGTTGTGTCTATGTAAAAATGACCCTAATCCCAAGATATGAAAAATAGGAAAAATTGCCAAAAGGCAGTTTTTGGGTTGAACACGGCCTGTGTCAAAATAGAAAAAATCAACACGGGTCGTGTTGAGTGAAATTTGGTCTTCAATCCTAGATTCCAACCCCTAAGTTCGATGCTCAAATTTGCTCAGCTGGCCAACGCGGCCCGTGTCAAAATAGACTAAACTGACACGGGTCGTGTTCAGTGAAGTCAATAGCCCCCAGTTTGGTCAACACGGCCTGTGCCCAAAATGCAGTGTAAATCCTACACAGGCCATGTACTCCTCTGACTCCGAATCCAAACTTGATTTTTCCAACTTTTTCGTTCTTCGCCCGATCATCCCGAAATCTTCACCAATGCTTCCCGGCACCTCCTAAAGCGCATTCCAATCTACGGTTTACCTGAAAAAGACAAGAAAATGTGCAAATAAGGTTGTTCTAGATACTAACATGAATATGATGAAATGCAAGACAAATGAAGAACAATTGTGCTAAATATATGCATAAAAGGGGTTAAAAGATGTGAAAAAATGTGCACAAAATGCACCTAACATTATGTAACAAGGCAATAACTTAGTCATTGTTTATAATAGGTGTTACCGGTAGTTCACAATTTTGTATTATGTATTGGCAGCATGATTCAGTTTGTCGATTAACTGCAAGATTAAAGAAATAACTTGATGAGGCCATGACAATGTTGGAACATTATGAAGCCAAGAACCAATTCCATCATCAACAAAAATAGCTTAACGTGGCCATGATGAGTATATGTACTTGGTATGATATTTATACCTTATATATAAAAAACATGTATTTGTTCTTTTTGCAGATATATTGCCTTCAATGTTAGTCCATTTTTAGCATATAATAAGTTTGACATCAATTTTTTTTTTTTTTAATTTGGTGGCCAAAGAGAATGGATTCACTTTGCGTCAAGCGAGCTTATTTATCGGTTGTTATTGATATCTTTGTAGTAAGTTGTAATATATATATATATATATATATATATATATATATATATATATATATATATATATATATATATATACACACACACACTAGCCGTACACCCGCGCAAAGCAGCGACGACGATTAGTTTCCTTTGGCGATTAGCTCTACTCCGAAACATGTTATATTTTATGAAACACACAACATATACATATTGTTATCCGTTGGTTTTGCGGAAATGAATTGTTTCCTTTCGCCAAATAGTTTCCTTTTGTGATTTTATTTGTTTCAACGATTAGTTTCTATCAAGGTTCTAAAAATCTCATCATGGCTCCAAGACTTGTATTTTCAAGATCCATCAACATCATCAGTAAATAATGACCCAACATCAAAGGAAAATTCGTCCGAATCAAAGGAGAAACAAATTTATAATTTCAATTCCCTATTATAATGAATCTGAATCAAATTTTTTGAATATTGCACACAACCAAATGACCGTTAACTTGACCATATCGTGTTTGCACCATAAGCAAACAATTATTTGACCTGTACCAAGGACCAAAAACAGCATGTAACTTCCAATTAAGACAAACTGAATTTTTTTATTTCTGATCATCACTAGAATCCATCAGTATTTTCCAAAAAAGTGGACACTATCATCAAGGGTATAATCGTCCAAACGGAGCACCTGATGTATATAGAACTTTTAAGCTTTTGGGGTTTGAACTTATAAGTAAATTACATGGATAACTCAACTGAATACATAATGTATGTAATCTGTTATTAGAAAATGAAATCATGTTTATACTCTTTAAAACACATTATCATTAGCTAAATGATGAAATTGGGACATACCTGATTCGATATCAACAGATTTTGGCCCATAAGATTTGAACCTATAATCCAACTTAGCAGAAATCACGTTAACATGCATTTAAGGATGTAAATTTGAACCCTTAATACCACTTAACATAAATCAAACAATACCAAATCATAAAACTCCCTAACATCTAAAATTCTGAATATTACCTTAAGATGGAGTAGAGAGTAGAGAGAAAATGACAGGTACCGAGAAAAAAAAAGACGAAGATGGTCGTTGATGAAGGGCCTATGTGTCTATGGGCATTCTTGCTGGTGCGGTGTGCGGTGACATCTGTTCAGTGGTATACTCAGTTGAAGATGCCTCCATGAAACAAAAAACTTGAGATTTTGATACTTCTTCACATACCTGATTCACAAACATTAACCGATTAGTAGAAATTAGTGTCCCATTAAATAAATATTGAAAATAAACTAAAAAAAATGAACATGCCTTTAATTTCCCCGAAGTTGTAGCTTAAAACTCAAAGATGTGGACGCTAGTCGGCAGAGGGCGTTTATGTGTCTATGTGTGGGTATCTATGGGTGGTTGAAGGCAGAACATGGGTCTACTTTAAAGAGGAGGGAAGCGATGGATCTAGGGTTTTGAGTGTGCTGTCGTTTGAGAGCATTGCATTATGAGAGGAAGCTAGAACCCTAGAACCGAATGTATCAGATGATTCAATCTAATTTGGAAATTAATTGGTTATCCATTCATCATATAAGACATTCAATTTACATGAACAGAAAATGACGATATATAGGGATGTCGAGATAGATGAACAGAAAATGACGATATATAGGGATGTCGAGATAGATGAAGGGAAGAAGAGGTTCGTGTTGGGGAATTGAGAGTAAGGTCGAGGAAGAAGAATTTGCGATTTTTTTGGGTTTCTCCAAGTGTTGAGCCGCAAAATATAGAGTGATGAGGCCAAATTATAGAGATAGATGCTGAGAAAATGGACTTCAAAATTAAACGAGTGATATGTAAATCAATGAAATTTTTGGGGATTTAAAAGGGCTGGGTCAACCGGCAGGAAGAGATAAGTTCTATAGAATTGGAAGATAAAATTGTATAAGCATTGATTAATGGTATTTTAAGCTTAGTTATTTGGACATTTTAAATTTAATATTATTTTATTAGTGGTTAATTGTACTTTCAGCTTAATAGTTTGGACGTCTTAAAAAAATAATATTATTATATTCAATCTATTTTTAGAAATAGTAGGATTTCTTTTATAAGATAGTAAGATATTTTTTTTTTCAAAATTGAATATGTTAACAAATATGGATGTTGAACCCACACTTAATGAATTTTCATTTGTAGTGCACCAACATTACATAAGATTCTTATTTACCTATATGTCAAAATTCAATAATATAATTAGACAATATACGAGTTAAAGTGAAATATGATCACATTGTTTCATTATCTGCTATTTTAGAACGTTGTAATTTGACATTTTTATGCATTTATGTTGTTTTTAGTTAACTTTTTTCTTATAACAATGTTATATTGTGAAAAACCATAACAATTATAGCATTGCGTTTTCAATAACTTTTTTATTTGGGCATTATGCTTTGAGTAGTCTACCGATTTATAGGATTGAAAGTTGTATACATGCACGACCAATTTATGCATGTGGTTGTACTGCATGTATACCGATTTATAGGATTGAAGCGAAAAAGCTTTTTATTGGCGCCATCAATTGAATAGAGATGCTCCGACATTACATTTTAAAGTTGCAATGGATTTTTGTATATTTGGTCTATTGGTACATAGTATGTACCATGAACATCTTATGTTTCATATTTTTGCTTGATAAACTTATTTACCGGTATATAGTGTGTAGCATGAACATCTTATGTTTAATATTTTTGTTTGATATGAAGTGAAGTGCGACTACCAGTAAAAGCTTTGTGAGTAGGAGAGGGAGGTAGTTGATGCAGGCATTCATGTTTATCGCCTTGAAGGATTGTTTATCCCTGAAATGTCTTAACAGAACATGTTTTAGGCAAAAATTCCATGTAAACATCATTATCTTCTGTCAATTTGGAAACACTAAGAAGATTTTTAGTAAGGTTAGGAACAATTAGCACATTTGGCAATTTGAGATGAGATAAAGAAGATGAGCCAACATGAGAAATAGACAAGTGATTACCATTTCCTACTTGTAGCTTTTCGTCCCTTGTGTATGAATCAATGATGTTGAGCTTTGTGATGTCGGGAGAAACATGGTCAGTATCACCGATATCGAAGTACCAAGTTGGACCAATGGATGATGGGCTAAAAAAGCCTCATGCTGGTTTGATTTAGAATTGGGCCTTCTATATGGAAAATCGGTTTGATTTCCCTGTTGCCAGCAATCAATAGCTTTGTGACCGGGTTTGGTACATAATTGACAAATTGGGCGTTGTCTCTTCTGGTCAGAGTTGCTGCGATTTGAGGAATTTGACCTTTGATCAGCATACGAATTTGATGAAGTGTTTCATCCTTGATCAACATATGAGTGAGAGGAGCGGTGATTTGAACGATTCACTGTTAGAGCGGCTGCAACAAGGGCTTGTGATACAAATGCAAGGCGAAGATGTTCTTGTTCAAGCCTGGCTTCTTCCTGTAACAAAAGACTTATGAGATCATCAACTATTAGATTTTCAGATTTCATCATAAAAGCAGTAATGAAACTGTCATAGGATGAATCAAGGCTGACAAGGATGTAGTTGATGGGTTTTGAGCATTCTAACACTTCCTAAGTGTACATGCAACCCTAATAAACCTTGGATCTGTGTTTGTCTAAGATACATGCAAATAATTATTTTTTTCCAAGGTTTATATCCTAACTAGCATGGCATGGGGAACATGAATCAAATAAAGCTAGTAGAAATACTTACCTTGTAGTAGTAGTTGATTGCTTGGAGTTTTAGAGCCTAGAACCAATAGTGTGGATGCCTCAAATGGAAATCACAAATCACCACAAACTTGGAACTTTGAGACAATAGTCACTACTATCTTGAAATCGGCCCTCTTGCTTTACTCACCTCAACTAGCATGATTTCAAGAGCCAAAGCCTCCTTTATATAGTGTGGTGGATTAGGGTTACATCCATGTAAACCCTAATACCCATGTCTCTTCATTTCCATGAGATCCATGGGTTAAAGCTCCATGGAGTATCCATGGACTTTCCATGCAAGCCTAGCCCATTCCAAATAAGCATTAGCCCACACTATATAAATATAGAAGCCCATATTTAATTAGTAATATCTTTGATATCTAAATTAATCCTAGATTAATTATAGATCAATACTAATTAAATAATATGATCTTATATTAATATATTAGAACTTATAATATATTAATAAATCATAACTTGTACTATTTTCAAAAGATTATCCATAAATTGTTTGGGTGAAGTGCAACCCAAATGGACTATGCCGGGTCGGGTCAAGTACATACCAAATATAGTTATGGACTTAGACACTATATCCAACAGTCTCCCACTTGGATAAGTCTAATAACTATAGTTGCAAGTATGACTTCAGGAACCGATCAACAATCGTAGCTCGTTAAACTCTGTTGAACTAGAACGCGCCATTTTAGATAAGTGATCATATAATCCTCTGTTCTAGATATCAGCCGGACAAATACATGGAACATGGTCTTACTTATTGTCCAACATTTGTTTCCTGATTTCCGATTTGTTTGACATAGAACTTAACTGAACACATCAATTTAGTTCTGACCGGGCCCGGTACATAGGTCAAAACAAAATCATCGAGGGGCCCAGATATCGCTTCTAATCCTAGAAGAAACAGATAAACTTCGACTCATATGTATGTTCTACCATTCATTGAATTATACACAAAGGCACGTTTTATAACATCGAGTTACCAATGTGTTTTCGTACAATCAATGCATAACCAACTCGTAAGTAACAAATCATATCTCTAGGTTTGAAGACTTATATGATATTACCGTCTCACGATAACTCGAGATAAATTCCATGAAGTGATTCCAGTGAGTGTGGGTTGAGTCCAATGCTCAGAACTTATGAGCACTCATGATTGTTGTAGCCATGTCCAACACCTTGGACCTCTGCAACCAATCATGATAGTCTTGATTCATACCTACTTCCGACATATGACCGACTGTGGAGGTTTGAATAATATGATACACTAAACATAATTATTCTGGAAGTCAAAACATGCAAAAGAAATATAGTAAATGATCGACAAGAGATAGCAACACTTTGCTCATAAATAAAACACCTTTTATTCATCATCTAATGTCAATTACACTTTACAAATTTCGAGATTATCTAACTACTAAAACTAATATCATCCTTCAACCCTATGCTCCGAGCATGCTGGAGATGCTTGGCCCGAGTCAGTCCCTTCGTGAGGGGATCTGATGGGTTCTCATACGATGATACCCTCTTTGCCACGAGGATTCCTTCTTCTATTCAATGTCTGATGAAGTGATATTTTCTGTAAATGTGTCTAGATCTTCCATGATCTCTTGGTTCCTTGGCTAAGGCAACCGCACTATTGCTGTCACAGAAAATCTCCATTGGCTCCTTTATAGCTGGTACAACTCCAAGATCTCCGATGAAGTTCTTTAGCCATATAGCCTCCTTTGCAGCCTCGCTTGCTGCTATATACTCTTATTCACAAGTTGAATCAGCCACTGTCTCCTGCTTGGAACTTTTCCAAGTAATTGCCCCTCCGTTTAGGGTAAAGACCCAGCCCGACTGAGAGCGGAAATTATCCCTGTCAGTCTGAAAGCTAGCATCACTGTACCCTACAACTCTCAAGTCATCACTCCCACCAAGGGTAAGGACCCAGTCCTTAGTCCTTTGCAGGTACTTGAGGATATTCTTTACCGCAATCCAGTGTGCCTTGCCAGGGTTCCCCTGATACCTGCTAACCATGCTCAAAGCAAAGGCTACATCAGGTCGAGTACACGTCATAACATACATGATCGATCCTATAGCTGAAGCATAAGGTAGTCGACTCATTTCTGCTATCTCAGCCTCAGTACTAAGGCTTTGTGTCTTACTCAATCTGGCATTACTCTGAATGGGTAACTCACCTTTCTTGGAGTTATGCATGTTGAATCTTTTATACACTTTGTCCACATAGGTGCTTTGACTAAGTCCAATTAGTCTTTTACTCCTGTTTCTCAAAATCCTTATCCCTGGGATATAGGCAGCTTCACCAAGGTCCTTCATAGCGAAACACTTCCCAAGCCAAGACTTTACTTCCTGCAGGGTTGGGATGTCATTTCCTATGAGTAGTATGTCATCCACATACAGTACCAGAAAACTGACTATGCTCCCACTAGCCTTGATATAGACACAAGATTCATCTTCACTCCTTGAAAAGCCAAATTCCTTGACTTTCTCATCAAAGCAAAGATTCCATCTGCGAGGTGCCCGTTTCAATCCATAAATGGATTTCTCGAGTTTACACACTCTATTGGGTTACTTTGTACTGACAAAACCCTCTGGCTGAACCATGTAAACATCTTCAGCCAACTTTCCATTAAGGAAAGCGGTTTTGACATCCATTTGCCATATTTCATAGTCATGAAATGCAACAATGGCTAACAGAATCCTAATAGACTTAATCTTGGCTACTGGTGAAAAGGTCTCATCAAAATCAACTCCCAGAGTTTGAGAATAACCCTTTGCAACCAGTCGTGCCTTATAAGTGTGTACATTACCATCCATGTCGGTCTTCTTCTTGAAGATCCATTTGCACCCAACTACCTTTCGATCAGGTACATTGTCAACCAAGTTCCAAACTTGATTGTCATACATGGACTGTATCTCGCTACCCATAGCCTCTTTCCATTTAGCAGCCTTAGGGCCTGCCATGGCTTCCGTGTAGCTGTTAGGCTCATCCAGATTTACCAGTGTGTTATCATTGATAAGTGTCTCACCTTCTGCAGTAATATGGAAACCATAATAATGCTCAGGTGCATTCCTAACTCTGGTGGAACGCCTCAGAGGTATAGATTCTTCAGTTGGCTCAACAAGAATTTCCTCCTCAGGTTGAGGGCTTGGGTTTGAGGTTCCTTCATCACTTGACTCTTGAAGTTCCTCAAGGTCAATTTGCCTCCCACTGTCTCCTTGACTCATGAATTCTCTCTCTCTCGAAAGAATCCTCTTCTTGCTACAAAGACCACATTATCTCTTGGTCTGTAGAAGATGTAGCCAAAGGATTTCTGTGGATAGCCAATGAAAATACACCTTTCGCTTCGGGGTTCGAGCTTATCGTGAGTCTCGCGTCTCACGAAAGCCTCACAACCTCAAATCTTGATGTGGTCTAGATTGGGAACTTTTCCAGTCCACATCTCGTGAGGTGTTTTGGAAACCTTCTTTGTAGGGACTAGATTAAGGATATGGGAAGCAGTCTCTAAGGCATACTCCCAAAATGAGATTGGTAGCGAAGCTCGACTCATCATGGAACGAACCATGTCCAGCAAGGTCCGATTGCGCCTCTCGGCTACACCATTCAACTGTGGTGTCCTAGGAGGTGTCAATTGTGAGATAATCCCAATTCCTTAAGATAGTCAAGGAACTCAGTACTAAGATACTCACCACCACGATCGGATTGAAGCATCTTAATGTTCCTGCCCAACTGATTCTCCACTTCTTGCTTAAACTCTTTGAATTTCTCAAAGGTTTCTGACTTATGCTTGATTAAGTAGACATATCCATATCTACTAAAATCATCAGTGAAAGTCACATAAAACCGATTAGCATCTCTTGTGGCAGTTCTGAAGGGTCCACACACATCCGCATGTATGAGGTCCAACAAACCTTCACCCCTAGCACAAGTGCCAGTAAAAGGTGACTTTGTCATTTTACCAAGCAAACAAGATTCACAACTATCATCTGACTTTAGGTCAAATGACTCCAAGACTCCATCCTTTTGGAGTTGGCCTATGCGTTTCTTGCTTACATGTCCAAGACGACAATGTCATAAAGATGCTTTATCTAAGCTAGTGGAAGAGTCAATATACAATACATTATTTCCTAGATTATCTACAACAGATATAGTTTCATACACGCCATCACAAGGTAATGCTTTAAAATAATGAACATTATTAAAGAAAGCATCAATACTACCATTATTATTATCAAAATAAAAGGTAAAACCTTGTTTATACAATGCATGAAAGGAAATAACATTTCTTGCCATTTCTGGCGAATAATAACACTTATTCAAATCTAATGTAAACCCACTATTTAGCACTAAGGAATAAACTCCTATCTTGGTGACAGGTGAAGCTTTCCTGTTTCCCATGATCAAGTTTATCTTTCCTTGCTCCACATTCTCACTTCTTCTTAGTCCCTGCAAATCACAACATATGTGAATACCAAAACCAGTATCAAGGACCCAAGAATTAGAATGAGGTGAGTTATTAGACAATATAGTTTATATACCTGCATGGTTGAGTTTTACTTTCCCATCCTTCACATCTTGCTGGTACTTTGGGCAGTTTCGCTTCCAGTGCGACTTTTCATGACAATAGAAGCATTCAGCCTCATTAGGGTTAGCAAAAGGAGTGACAAAACCTTTCTTGGTTTTTCTTGAAGAGGAGCCTTCAAGGGTCTTACCCTTGGTACCCTTAGAGGGGTTCTTTCTCTTCTTCCCTTTGCCATGCCCGATTACCAAGACATTGGCCGCAGTAGGAGTAGGAGTAGGAGTAGTAACAACCGACTTACCCTTTAGACCACTTTCCGCGGTCTTCAAGAGTCCCTGAAGTTTACTGAGGATGACTTCTTCCTTGTTCATGTGATATTTCATGCGGAATTGATCATAACACGATGGTAAGGAGTGCAAAATGATGTCTATTGCTAACTCCTCGGGGAAGTTCACATTCAGCTTCAGTAAATGGTCCACATACCTTTGCATTTTCTGCATGTGGCCCGTGATGGGTTCATCATCCTTCATTCGGGTTGTTATCATGGAGGAGATTATTTCATATCGCTCTTGACGAGCACTCTGATGGTAATGGTCCATCAAGTCCTGGTGCATCTCAAAAGGATAATAGTCCTTATAAGACTTTTGGAGCTCGGCTGTCATAGTGGCCATCATGATGCATTCTACTTTTGTAGCATCCCTTTCATGTACCTCATAATCAGCAAGCTCTTCAGGAGTAGTAGTTACCTCGGGTACCTTTAGCTCCTTGTCGAGAACATATTCTTTATTCTCATACCGAGTGACCATCCTGATGTTCTTGATCCAATCAGTAAAGTTGGATCCATCGAAGATGACTCTCCCACAAAGATTCATGAGAGAGAAAGAGCTAGTAGGGTTAGAGCCAGAAGCATTGTTATTGGAAGACATCTGAAATGAAGAGGGAATAAATTAGATTAGATTTAGAGATGGTCCTTAATAAAACACCCAAATGTAGAATTAAGGCTAGGACCCAACACAATATTTTATAATTTAGAAGAGGGATGTCGTAATCTAAGCTATAAGATATTTGAACGTAGGTGAATGACGATTCACCAATTTCCACCATGAAAAACGAAATTTTAATTAGGTTTTAATTGGTTTAGAAACTCCTAGATTCTTTGAGATTCATTGAACTTTCTTCAATGGCATGTTTCAATCTCGAGTGTGCCCTTCAGGTTTTGTGACTGGGATGCCGAGGATCACAAAACAAGGTGTGAAGTAACCATGCAAATTACTTGGTACCCTTAATGTACTACCCCTCAATCGATGTGCCGGTTAACCACACACCTTCCATCGATACTATGATAAACATTAAGTCACCCTTTACCTACCTTGTTAAGTTCAAGTTAGTGTGCCGGTTAACCACACACGCTCCACTAACGACTTAAGCAAAGTGTAAAGTGTAATTCCATGGATTAGCACCTTATTCACATTTTCCTAAAGTGACTAAGATTGGGAATTTAATAAAGCATTTAGTTACTTTATAATTATCATTATACTTTTAATGAGAGTTTATAAGTCCTTGTCCTACCCGTTCGGCTAACGACCCTCCACCAGTCAAGCAAGCGGTGGGTGAGAGTGGACACCCATTAAGTTGCCATTTTATAGGCAACAACCTTATACCCACCTTATAGACTAGCTTCGTGAATGAGGCGTACTAGCGGTAAGACGACTTTGATCTTATACATATATATATATATATATATATATATATATATATATATATATATATATATATATATATATATATATATATATATTATTAACTTATAATATTATAAGTATAAGGGTTGAATTTTAACTTTTAAAATTCTAAGGGTTGGAACTAAAGTTTTTTTTTTTAATATGACTTTACTTGTTTCAAAACTTGAGGGCAAGTTTTGTAAACTTTCAAAACTTTTCATTTCTTGTAACTTATGAGTTAAATAGAGTAATAAAAATGAAGACTGTTCATTTTTCTAACTCTTGTTTTCTTTTAATGGTTTTAATTCAAGTGTGACTCTTGGTTTTCCATAACTTGAGGACAAGTTATGGACTCCATTAAAACACATTATGATCAAGAATTAAACTACCAAGTAGGTTACAAGTAATTCCTATGATCATCTAAATTCATAAGATCAAGAACATGAATATCCATATCAAAGTTTCAAGACCATATGAACACATATAATCATGAAAAATTGATATTAGTCATTGTAAATGGATTAGAACAAACATTACACCATCTAAAACAAGTTTTATAACACCAAAACAGTTTACGGTAATGTTTCTAGTCTATTTCCAGCAGCAAAAGTCGAAAATCTGCATTCTGTGGCTCCTACTCGCCGAGTGCACGAACCTACTCGTCGAGTAGGATGAAGATACATATGAACTCGGCGAGTCCCTCCATGGACTCGGCGAGTTCATCAGGCAGACAACAAGTTTTTCGACTTTTTCCAATATTTTGCATCAAGTATCAAACAAACAAGCCTAGGATCTGATACCACTGATGGGTTTTGAGCATTCTAGCACTTCCTAAGTGTACATGCAACCCTAATAAACCTTGGATCTATGTTTGTCTAAGATACATGCAAATAATTATTTTTTCCAAGGTTTATATCCTAACTAGCATGGCATGGGGAACATGAATCAAATAAAGCTAGTAGAAATACTTACCTTGTAGTAGTAGTTGATTGCTTGGAGTTTTAGAGCCTAGCACCAATAGTGTGGATGCCTCAAATGGAAATCACAAATCACCACAAACTTGGAACTTTGAGAGAATAGTCACTACTATCTTGAAATCGGCCCTCTTGCTTTACTCACCTCAACTAGAATGATTTCAAGAGCCAAAGCCTCCTTTATATAGTGTGGTGGATTAGGGTTACATCCATGTAAACCCTAATACCCATGTCTCTTCATTTCCATGAGATCCATGGGTTAAAGCTCCATGGAGTATCCATGGACTTTCCATGCAAGCCTAGCCCATTCCAAATAAGCATTAGCCCACACTATATAAATATAGAAGCCCATATTTAATTAGTAATATCTTTGATCTCTAAATTAATCCTAGATTAATTATAGATCAATACTAATTAAATAATATGATCTTATATTAATATATTAGAACTTATAATATATTAATAAATCATAACTTGTACTATTCTCAAAAGATTATCCATAAATTGTTTGGGTGAAGTGCAACCCAAATGGACCATGCCGGGTCGGGTCAAGTACATACCAAATATAGTTATGGACTTAGACACTATTTCCAACAGTAGTTGATTAGGTCTTCTTCATGAACTCGTCGTAAGTTTTCTGCCAAGGAATCATCAAGCGATCGTTTTCTTTCAATGTATTCTATCATGGTCATAGACCCTTTTGTAAGAGTCTGACGTTGATTTTTGAGTTGCATACGACAAGCCCTAGTTTGAGCTTGAAACAAAGTCGTAATGGTTTACCATGCTATGTAAGAGGAGTGTGAGCGGGCAACTAGAGCATGATCTTGATCCGTCATTGTGGATTTGAGCCATAGTAAGACAAAGCGATCACGTTTCTTCCAGACTACATAATCTAGTTTTGGAGCTGTGGTGGTAGGAGTAGCAGCAACAGCCGGAGTGGTATCAATGGTCGGAACGGCTGCAATAGCAGGAACACTAATTGTTTTAGTTGGTGGTGTAACACCCCGTTCTTTAAGTTTTTATCTAAGTCCCTGAGATTTAAGAGGAAGGGTAATTCTGGTCCTTTTTGTGAGAAATGAGTTTCATCCGAGGAGGTTTCGGGCTGGTGTACATTGTTAGAAGCATTGGGCTTCTCGTCACCCTCGTATGAATGTAAAGTTATTTAGGAGAGGGCTTAGATTAGAGGAGTTGTGGTGTTTTGAAGTTGATCATTGTGTATAGCTCTTTGTGGTATAAGTGGATAAAGGGGTCCCATGCATGCATGGCATGCATGTTTGCAAGTAAGCTGGACGTACGCCCAGCGTAATAGGGGGATAGATGGCGGGGTGGCCGGGTGAGTACGCCCAACATACTAGAGGTACGCCCAGCGTACTCTCAGAAGCTCCAAACCCTAATTTAGGGTCAGCCACTATATAAGGAACATGTTGGTTCATACCCCAGCCTCCATAAGCTCATCTTCAACCTCAGAAAACCCTAGATCTCGTGTTCCCTCCATTGTTGGGTGTGTTTGACCTTGGAAAGTTCATTTTGGCAAAAGAAAGGCTTGAAGGAGAAAAGAGAAATTGTCAAAGGAGAAGAGGAACATGTGGAGCTTGTAGATCTGAAGAGATGCCATCCTTTGGAGCTTGTTTGAGGTATAAAGCTTCTTGCTTGACCTTTATATTGCATAGATCTATGTATTTTGAAGCTTTGTCACCATTCTTGTCCCAAAAGTCCCCACCTTGTTGCATGTTTCGAATTGGTTAAGATTATCTGTCCTTTCAGGCCTTTGGAGAGGTCTTGAGTGAGAAAAATGAGGTCCCAAGGGCTGTAGTTGTTCCATGTGTGAGATATATAGGTCTTAATGGATTAAGACCTTGGATTAAGAGCTTAAGGACGTCCCAAGTGATAAAGCCTGAGACTTTATGAGTTCTAATCATATTTGGCCTATAGATATGAAGTTTGGGCTTAAGAGCTTAAGCCATTAAGTGGTTATAAAGAATTTATGAGTAGCGAAGTTACGCCCCGCGTAGCGGGCCAGTGCCCCGATTGTCCTTTGCGAGTCAATGCTGTACGCCCCGCGTACCAAGGAGGGTACACCCAGCGTACTCCCCCTGTTGGACTTTCTTTTTGGGCCTTTGAGTTTGGGCCGTTTGTGGGCAGTGGTTATTGGGCCAAGTCTGGGAATTATTGGATAGAGTATTTTGGGCCCAAATTATTGTTATGGACGTTGGATCTAGGCCCATTTGGTGAAGTGGGCCCAATTTGGTAAATTGGGCCAATATTGGACTTTGTGTGAGATTTGGACTTTGATCTTGGTCCGATAAGTGGATGTATGATTGGCCTAATGATTATTTTGATATGATGGCTAGTTCGGGATTTGCGGTGAGTTGGTGATTCGAGAATCTGTTTCTTCGGTTCAGAGTATAGGCATTCGCGAGGTGAGTTATCCTCACTATATCAACGGGGTCTGCACCAAGGCCGACCCTTTATCAGATGGAAATCCGGATAGTTGTCTGTTGTTATGATATTGCGTGATATGGGCCGGAAGACATTATGATATGGGCCGGAAGGCATTATGTTATGGGCCGGAAGGCATTGTGATGTGGACCGGAAGGTCATGGCATGGAAAGTCGTATGTGCATAATTAGTATTTTGGCTGAGACGTAGGGTGATGTTATGCTAGTGATCGGCTAGGTCGGTATCCTGGTTAGGGTGATGATATGTTATGTGATCTGTTTGATCGATTTGCTGACTGTGAACTGTTATATGATTATATGTTATGTGCACCTGGTTGTTTGGACTGGAGTTTGACCCGATATGCATGGCTGTTCTATGTTCCGTTATGTTATGTATGCTATTTATGTTATGGGCTGGAAGGCAATATGTTATGGGCCGGAAGGCGATATGTTTGGGACCGGAAGGTCGTGGCCTGGAAGGGCGTATTTGTGGTTGGTATTTTGGGGGTATCTCACTAAGCTTTCGGGCTTACAGTTGTGGTTTAATGTTTTTCAGGTTCTTCAGGAGACCGTGGCAAGGCGAAGGCGTGATCGTACCGCTCCTCATGATTATATTATGATGAGATTCTGGGAATACTTAAAATAAATTGTATTGTAAACCTTTTTGTAATAACATTATTAAAATGGGTTGTTTTTGAAAAGTTAAAATTGAGTTGAAATTTTCGGTTGTTACAAGTTGGTATCAGAGCCTTGGTTTGAGTGAAGTGGAGGAACATTCGTGTGCATCCAGTCTCAAATCAAGGAGAGTTTTCAAAAAGAGAATTTCAAATGGTTTTCAAATTAAGTAAAGAGAGGACGCGGAGGTACGATCAGCCGGAGCCAGTAAGTAACCCCAAAATACCATACATGATAATTGTTCTGAGCATTGATAGAACAACATGCTAGTGCTAGGCTAGGGATCTTCAGGATTTCATGATAATGCTGCCTGATTTGTGATGCCTGTAGCCTAGGGTTTTCCTTCTGGGAGATTTCCAGTGTTCCTCTAGTGGTGAGGGTTGAGCGCTTGTTTGCATGTTTTCTCTAGGGCGTTGTGGTAGTACTTCATACAAATATGGGTAGGTGTGGAAGGTAGTATGGGCCCGTACTACTGAAAGCACAGGACCCGTACGCGTATCAGGGAAACCATGACCTCTACGGTTGGGTTGAGAGCTGGTTCCCGGGATAGTGGGAAGTGTCGGAGATTTTGTGGTGTTTCTTTTTGGTATGGAGATTCCGATGCATGCTGGAAGTGGATCCGGGTCAAGATCGGGAGCAGGAGAAGGAGCTCCGGACGGGTCAGTGCCGCCTGAGGTTATTGGTCAGTCGAGCACGTGCGAGTTGGATGCGGGGATTCGTGAGATCCTGCATGATGAGGTTGCTGCATTGTTCCGGGCCGGGTTGCCAGAACTGTTGGGTCGATCAAGACCGCCATGGTAGAGTATTTTGATGAGCGTTATGCGGCTCTCCCTGAGACGGCTGTCGCGGCGGCTACAACGACTGTAGCAGCGGCAGGGGGGAGGAGCTAGTAGAGGTTTTTAGTATCGGGACTTCGATAATGCGAAGCCCCCCACCTTTGATGGAGTTCATGACCCGATCGTTGCTATGAGATGGTTGTCAGACGTGGAGGGGTGTTTCTTCACGTGTTCATGCCCTGCTGATCAGAGGGTGAGGTGTGCTCTGAACCTGTTAAGGCTCGGGGCAAAGGGTTGGTGGAGATTGACCGCGGGGTCATACTCGGATGTGCAGAGGGCTGCGATTTCATGGAATCAGTTTAGAGAGATGTTCAACACTCATTATGTTCCGCAGGTTGAGAGGGAGAGATTGGCTCAGAAGTTCCTTGAGCTGAAGCAGGATTCGGAGTCGGTGACGGAAATCACCAGGATGTTTACTTAGAGGGCGATGTTTTGCCCTAAGTTCACTTCGGAGCAGGCTCAGATGTCCCGATATCTGAGTATGGTAAAGAGAGATATCAGACAGTTTGTGTCCGCGCAGAGGTGCGAGACCTTGTTGGAGTTGTAGGAGGCCGCCAGGCGGCGTGAGCTAGCGGTTGAGTTGCAGTTGTGTGAGCTGAGGCAAGCTCCGGTGCAGTCGCAGCCGGCGACGAAACGATCTAAGACCGTTGATTCCAGGGTAGGAGAGCAGAGTAGTCACACTTGTGGGAAGTGTGGTAGGGGTCAAGCCGGAGTTTGTAGGCCCAGTGGCGCATGCCGCAAGTGCGGAAAGGAGGGGCACTATGCGAGGGATTGTTGGCAGTCAGTGCCGGTTCGGGATTTGAGAATTTGTATTCATTGTCATCAGGTTGGGCACTTGAGGGTCAACTGCCCACAGCTTGTGGCAGGACCGGTGCAGGCTCCAACACCGGCCACTTTAAGGATCGCAGGTGGAAGTCAGGATGGAGCGGAGCCCCAAGGGCTCAGGACTGTGCTTTTCAGCTTTCAGCAGAGGAGGTCAGAGCAATGACGGATGCAGCGGCGGGTATGTTCCTTCTTGATGTCTTGTTATCTTGTGATTATTGTGATGCGTTATTCTCTGCTGGTCGTGTTGCATGGGTTTTTCTTTTTAGTATCCGTTGTCCCTTGAGGGTTTGGTATGGTTATGAGTTAGTGTTTCGGGTTTCCGCTGGTTATCATTTGTGAGGGTTATTAGCGGATACGACGTTGGCTTGAATGCCGGGTAGTATCTGTATTCTGAGGAGTGGTTAGCTGCAGATAGAGTTCCTTCGAGCTCGGGTTGATCAGTGTGATATGTGACTGTTGTGAAGGTTGTTAGTGCTAGTGGGAATTAGTCCGCGTGTAAGTGTTGGTTTTGTGTCGGGTTGTTTTGGGAGGTCGGTGTTAGCGACCGGTGGATGTTAGTCAGTGCCCTAAGTGGGGGAGAATTGGAAAATTCTCCGGTAGGTCGATGGTCATGAGGGATTGTTTAGCTGCTTGGGAATCAACAGTGGTTCTGTCAGTCGAGAGTATAGACCGGTATGAGTAAGTGGCAGGCGTGCGGGGCGAAATACAGACTTGGGGCATTTGAGTGTGGAGGGCCTGGGATCAGGCCGGGATTGAGTATGTATGTTGGAGATAGAGTTCGGAACCCTTAGAGGGCTAGAACAGTATGCATGGGAGGATTCTCGAAGAGATAGCTCGGAATAATGAATGCATGTAAAGGTAATATGGATGGGGTGGTTTGGGCACAACAATTCATAAAACATGTTAACGATTTTACTTAACTATATATGTCTAGTTAAATAATCATAAATTTCAATAATTATTCAAACTTTTTAAGAAAATACAATCTCAAATATAAATCAATTGTCCGGGTAAATTAAAAATGTCTAAATTCTAAACAACTTGACTTTCATTTTTGATATCTTTTTTAATAGTAAATATACTAATATGATGTATGTCAATACATAAAGTATAACAATATATATAATGTATCAATGTACTTATGTATTTTTTTTATAAACAATGTATATGGTTTAATGTATGTTAATTTAAATGCTGCATAATTTTATAACGCAAAATTCATACATATAATATTAGGATAATTTTTATACATATAATATTGCATAGTTTTATAACATAAAACTTATACATATAATGTTGGTTTCGTTTTTCATTTTTTATACCTTTTTCGGGTTTTTTTTCCATATATTTCTTCATCAAAAAATGTTGTTAAATTTTAACAAAAATACATAATTTGCTAAACCATAATACAAGAGGAAAGTTTGTTCACATCTAGTTATTGAACTTTTTTTAAAGGGAAAACAACTTTCAAGTTTGTTCACATTTAGTCACTAAACTTTTTTGGATTCTGTATTTGCCACTGAACTATTGAAACTGTTCACATTTTACCTTTATGACCGGTTGTTACCGGTCATAAGGGTAAATTGTGAAAGTTTCAATAGTTCAGTGGCAAATAGAGAATGAAAAAAAATTTAGTGACTAAATGTGAACAAAATCGAAAGTTTGTTACCCTTTTAAGTCATTATCCCTTTCATGAATGAGCTTACCTTTTAATTTCAAAAATTTTAAATTAAAGTTTATTAGTTTTTTTTTTTGTTTATTTATTTAAATTATTTGTTTAAATTTAAAAGATAAAAACATTTAAATTTTAATAATTCATTATTTTTTTTCTTATAAATTCAAAGTTCTCAATTATTTAGACCTTCGTATTTAACTTTTCTACAAAATTAATGTCATATGAGTTGTCAACCTATTGATTTCAATTTCAAATTTCAAATTTTAAATTTTCCACTTAAATTACATTAAATTAATAACATTAGAATAAAAATTAAAATAAATTATTGTAATTTTATATAACTTAAAAAATATCTCTTAATTAATAATTTATTTAAAATAAATGATTAATAATTTTGAGTTTTTACTATGAATGTTTAATTAATTTCGTAACCGTGGTGCCCACAGGTTATCAATTAGTTGGAAAATATATGCATTGATTTTTTTTTCTAAGTAGGATATTCTCGATTCTCGAACATAAGCCGTCCGACTTATTGGCGTTCTAGCACCAAACACTTACATTTTTATAGGTGATCCCTTGTTTTATAATAATAATGAAATATGTAGGGAATTGGAATTCGAAATCGATATATGTTTGGTTGATAATAGATTAAATTAGAATCTGATTATAAATCCAAAATACCATCCTAATAAACATCCAAATTGATTTAATTGGAATTAGAATCCGATATCTATAACATTCTCAGGTGCGGGTCAACCTTATATTTTTCTAAGCTAGGGCTTAGGGCCCCCAATTCTAAAAGGCCCCATATTCTCCAAACTTAAACCAATATTAATATATCTCAAATCTCAGTTAGACAATTACTAATCGTCTGACATGCCACATCATAATGAGCGACCTTGATTCTTGAAGTCGAAAACTAACTTCGTCATGTATAAAAATTTTAGTTTGTTATTATCAGTCCCAAGCCTCGATAAAAGGGGAGGGTTTATAACGATAAGTATAGTAAAGGACAAAGGGCCCCATATTTTTTGTTCACTTAGAGCCCCCAAACTAGTTAAGCCACGACTATGCATTCCAAAATGTATTTGGCCCAAGCCTCTCTATTGTCTTCCTCAAATTGCCAAAAACTTTATATGTTTATATGATCACTTCTTATTTTTGTTAAAGCTTTAAACTTTTCGTATTGACTTAGTGATCTCTGAGGGGATATTGTCACTCAATTCTTTGATTTTATTGTCAAATTTAATACCTTGAATGAAGTCCTCAAATATTTCTTTAAGACTTAAATATAATCAAATCAATTGCATCGTTGAACCAATCGTCGTTTTGACTTATAGGATTAGGCCAATGAATAATTAGGTGTGATTGTAGGCCAGCTTAGTTGAGACCCAACTACTCTGGAGCTAGGCTATTATGATGTTCTGTCTTGTAGTGATGTTATGTTGTGCTGCCAAGTAACGTTGTCATGATGTGTTACCAAACAATACGTTTATGTTGTGTACGTCATGTCAATGGACCTAACATCATTAATAAGAAATACAAACATTTTTTTATTTAACTGGTTTCCCCTAAATACAAACATAGATTTGGCTAAATTATCTCTAAATGTGGTCAATTCATTCGAAGTCTCAACAGAACTAATAATATCTACATATTCATATCCAAGATCTCTGATTCCCTCATCGTGATCACATTTGTTGTCAAATGGATCGACTTCTAATTCCTCTCTTTTTAAGTTATGAAGGAGACAACATGTCATTACAACCTTATATTTTTGTTTCAATTGGATAATACAAAATCATCCTTTAGTATTTCCCATCTTCCCTTCACTAGGCCAAGACATCGTTTGATAACATTTCTTGTTGATGAATGTTGCGTGTTGAAAAAAAATCATTTCTTGTAGTTGTTTATGTTGGATTCATATGCTCAAGAATCATTTTAGAATGATGTTTGCCAATACCATATGATCTTATAGGGCCACACATTTAGCGATTTGTCACTTATTGATCATTTATTAATTCAATTATCTACTCTAATAAATGAAAGTTTTTTTTGCCACATGTCACACTCTCATTTATTGCCAAATGTTATTTTGTGGTTATTTTGAATTAATTTTTTTTCCACATATCATTTTATGAGTTTTTCTATTTTATTAAATTCCACATAATATTTTAATGTAATAATTGCAATAAATGTAGTAATAAATGGGTATCAATTTCATTAATGAACGTACATTTTAATTTCAAAATTTTCAAATTATAGCTCATTAGTTTCTTTTATTTATTTATTTAAATTATTTGTTTAAATTTAAATGAAAAAACATTTCAATGATAATATTTCATTATTATTTTTTATTTTATAAGAAATTCAGAGTTCTCAAATATTTTGACATTTATATTTAACTTTTTTTAAATAAACACAACTAGTTAATAAATATATTCAACTCTTATATTTAGTTTTGGAGAAATTATTATTTGTGAAAATAATTTTGGGAAACAATTATTTTATGAAAATAACATTTTAGAGAGTATAGCTAGCTATTTAATCATATGACATGATTAAATATGTTGTGTACAAATTTTTGGACATTTTGGATTCCACTAGACTTTTATATACACTAGTCTAATAAGATGATGTGTAAGACACTTCACTATCTTATCTCTCTCCTTTTTTTCGCCATAACTCATTAAGAGATTCCCATGTGGAAATGGGAACAGATCACGATGCATTTCATTACCAAGCTGTCGAGGACGGCGAATGGGTTTGATGCTATATGGGTCATCGTGGATCGATTGAACAAAAGTGCCCATTTCTTGGCTATACATGAGAGTTCGTCGGCCAAGAAGTTGACCGACATGTATGTTCGCGAGATCGTCGTTCGCCATAGGGTTCTGGTCTCTATTGTTTCCGACTGCGATGTTAGGTTTACCTCCCGTTTCTGGCAGAAGTTCCACAAGGAACTGGGCACGTGGCTGCATTTTAGTACAACTTTTCAAACGCAGACCGACAGTCAGAGCGAGCCGACCATTCAGACCCTCGAGGATATGTTGATGGCGTATGTCATTGACTTCGGTAGGAGCTGGGATTCCCACCTACCCCTTGCAGAGTTTGCCTACAACAACAACTATCATTCCAGCATTGGCGCCCCGCCTTTCGAGCTGTTGTATGGTTGGAGATGTTGCACCCCAATTTGTTGGGGTGAGGTCGGACACAGGGTGATGGGACAGACGGAGGTAGTCTTGCAGACTACCGAGAATATTCAGCAGATTAGGCAGCGGCTGTAAACCGCTCAGAGTCGGCAGAAGAGTTACACCGACAGACGCCGATCCGAGTTAGAATTCCAGGTCGGTGAGATGGTACTCATGAGGGTCTCACCCTGGAATGGTGTGATCCACTTTAGAAAAAGGGGGAAATTGGGTCCCCGATACATTGGCCGTTCAGGATCGTTGCTAGGGTTGGCAAGGTGGCATACAGGTTAGAGCTACCGGAGGAGCTCAATCGGATCCACAACACCTTTCACGTTTTGCAATTGCGGAAGTGCATTCTGGATGAGGAGGCGGTAGTATCATTGGATGACATTCAGGTCGATGAGCGCCTGAAATATATTGAGAGGCCCGTGGCCATTCTGGAGAGGAAGGTGAAGGTTCTGCGGAACAAAGAGATACCTTTGGTAAATGTACATTGGGAGCATCGAAGGGGGTCCGAGTGGACGTGGGAGCTGGAGACAGAAATGCGAGAGCACTATCCAAGGTTGTTCACAATAGCAGACTTCGATGACGAAGTCTAGGTCAAGTGGGGTAGAATTTTAACACACCGACTCTTAAGTGATAATTTTATAGCTTTATTTTTCAAAAATTGCAAGGTCTACTCGATGAGTTGGATGCCCTGACTCGTCGAGTAGAAGCGGGTTGGGCCACGTGTTTAAGTGACCTACTCACCGTGTCTAAGAATGGACTTGACGATTAGGAGCTGGAGGATGAAATCCTAATTTTCGGGGTTTTGCACCCTATTTAAAGGATCATAAACCTCCATTAGCCCCCTTACGACCTCTTGAGAGTCCTTAAAACCCTAATTTGCTTCATTCTTGTGTGTTTTAAGCTTTGGAAGGTGGATCTTTGTAAGAAGAGCTTGGAGGGCAAGAGGCTAGAAGCAAGGAACATGTAGGGATCTGATATCTACCTCAATTAGCATCTTTTGGAAGGTATTAAGTCGTTACCTTGACCTCATTTCATTCTAGATCTCATTTAATTAAAGATTAGGGCTTTTCTAGCACATAAAGTTTGGCATTATGAGCCTTGCATGCACATAAAGTTTGCAACTTTATGTGATAAACATGCCTTGCGAAGCTGGATCTGCAACATGGAACCTTAAAATGGCTTAAAAAGCATCTGAATGGATAATGGACTGAATGGACTCGGCAAGTCCGATGAAGATTGTCGTGCAAGGACTTCTGCATAGACTCAGCGAGTCAGAGGGGTGACTCGGCGAGTCAACTTAAGTTTTCCCGACTTTTGGACACGCTTGGACTCGGCGAGTTGTAGGGAAACTCGACGAGTCAGTGGGGGGTTTTCACGACTACTCGAGTTCTGGAAGGACTCGACGAGTCAGTGACTACACTCGACGAGTCGGGTCAACCTGGATTGTTGAAATTGATCATTGACTTTGAATTTGACCAAGGGCTGACTATTTGACTTCTGGGGCATTTTGGGAAATTGGAAATTTATAAGTATGGCTCAATGGTGAATATAGGTGGTGGAGTTTGTGACGGTGATCCGAGAGTTTGAGCTTATCATTCGAGACGAAAGTTGCGAGGTGAGTTATCCTCACTATATCAATAGGGTCTAAGGAACCAAGGCCGACCCTTTATGGATTGTATTCGGATTATGGCATGATATGTTTATCGATTACATCCTGGTAGTTAGGATGGTGATATGCTTATACTTAGTGACCTTGTTAGGTCGGTGTCCCGGTTATTAGGATGTTGCTATGATTAATGATATGTTAGATCGGTTTGACTGTTATATGATATGAGCTAGTGTATGATACTTATATGCACATGTTCGTTTGGTTGGGGGTTGGTTTGAGGCGGTCCTGCTTTGTGCTGTAGGCCAACATACCTAGAGAGCGGTCTGGATATGTTGTAGGCCCTGCAAGGCGGTCCAAATAGGTTGTAGGCCCTGCGAGGCGGTCCAGTCAGGCTGAAGGCTCATTATGCATGATCTTCTGTATTTGTTGATATGATATGATTATGGTTATATGAGGTTGGTATTTGGGGGGTAACTCACTAAGCCATCGAGCTTACATCTATTGAATTTTGTTTCAGGTACTTCCGATGATTGCGGGAAGGCGAATGCATGATCGTACCGCTCCTCCTGTTGTCATGATTTTTATGATTTGATACTAAGATACTCTGATATTTATTATTTTGAAAACAGACTTTGTAATGTTAAATGGTTTTAAGTGTTTTGAAAAAGTTTAAATCTAGCATGATTTTATGGGTGTTACAGTTCAACCCGAGTTATGAGACCCGAGGGTCCTCACTGGAACACATGGACCAGAGGGTCCTTATCGAGATATAGCCATGAGAGGCTAATTATTTGCGTGTGGTATTTTGGGGAACTTAGTAAGCTTAGTGCTTACCGTGTTGTGTGATATGTGTTTCAGGTACTTCTCAGGATCGCGGGAAGGCACCAGCTTGATTGTACACACCAGTTAGAGATCATGATTTTGAGAATTTTGGGATTTTAATAAACATTTGTTGACTTGTGTTTTGACAACTTATACATTTTGTGGTTTTGGGAAATGTGATAATTAAGTTTATGTAATTTTAAAAATGAAAAATTTGTTACAATTACGTTTATACTTATGTTTCTTGTATTAGTTATAACATTCAAAAGTTTATAATAATCAATGAAAAACACTTCTTCGGAGATACTATTATGGGACAAATTCCGCATTTATAAATATACTTTGTTTTAAAAATAAACATAATAAAACAGTTTTTTCTGACCGAGAAAATTGGGCATAAAGCACATCCCAAAAATAATCAAAAAATCAAAACCTATAATAAAAACCCAATTCGGAATATCAAATCTGAATCACTTCATAATCAATAACAACCCCCCATCCCCCTCAAATTCACATCGGTCTTCAAGATATCATTCGCTAAAAATATAAATATCCAAAAACTTCTTTCGAATACCTGTAACAAATTCTACCCCTTTTTATAATCGAAATATGTTAATAAAACCTCAAAATAGGAATGAGAATGTGCTCAAATTGGATTTATAAACGCTATACTCCCCCTCAACAATTGGAATAAACTTGATGCTTTAAATCCGGAAAAATCAATAAATTTGACATTTTTAGTCAAAATTTGAGATTTTGATTTTCGGATTGCCTTGGACTTGAATCGGAACAAATTTGTTCATATTTACGAAAAACACTTTGCAAAAATATCAACTTTGAAATCCCGAGAAATCTCTCCAAAATTTGCAAAGGTTTTTGATTCTGGGTGAACAACGCCAAGTTGCTGAAAATCAAAGGACCAAATGTGTAACTTTGGTTATCTTCTTCCCCATTTTTTTTCTTGATAAAAGAAACACAACAACGCCAACTTCAAAAATTGAAACTTCGATAAACCTTCATATAGAATTAAAGTCTCATCCATCAAAATCCATTTTGCGACCATTCAATCTTCGACTCGAATACGATTCTCCACTATCGAAGTCTATTTTCCGGCAATGCCAAACCACCATCGAACCATAGTCGAAATGCCACTAAACCACCATCAAAGTGCCACCATCGTAGAGTCATCGAACCTTTGACATCCTTCAACTCCACTTCGATCCTTCCCAATTTCGATACATAAAACCTTGTTAACATATATTCACTTCAAACCCAGATGAGATATCGGACCAAGTTAAAAAACGCCAATTTTAACCTTTTAAATGATACTTCGACCACTAACATTGACTTTCTAAACCCATCTGTTCTTCCGGATCTCGTTACAATATTGAAAGCAACAACATTTTGCTTCAAGCTACACATGCACATAAACATTAATTTTGACTATTCATCTATAGTTATTTACTGTTCATCTATAGTTATTGACTATTCAAGCTATATGTGCACAAGAACATTTTGCTTCAAGCTACAATTAGACATCATGTAGTTCATGACTTGTCCAAGTGGGAAACTGTTGGAACGAATGTCCAAGGTCATAGTTATAGGTAATATTTCTAATAATAACTAGGTCTTTTTCGGTTACTCTTAAGACCCAATTGAGCAATTAAAAGACAAAAGGATTTAAGAGAAATTAGTTTATTAATTTGTCATGTTAAGATAAATTAATTAGAAACTATTTTGGAATTAATTGGAAATTAATTAATTAAAGAGACTAAATGTTAATTAATTAAAATGTTTAAATAATTAGAACATTTCATAAGTCTATGGATAGGGGATGGATTTTAGGATAAACCATATCAGGGTTTTCGGGTTGATTTGGGATTGAGTAACTCGAAGTCTATAAATAGGAAACTAGAGATCAAACCCTACATGCTTAGTCCTTCCTTGAAAATTTGGCCTCCTCCCTCTTGCCTCTTATTGGACGAAAATAAATCCTTTAGGGTTTATAGTTTTTGCCTTTTCCTATCCCCTCTCCTAGGGTTTGTTGTTTTGCTCTCTTGGTGATCTTAGGTGTGATACCATTAGATGGATTCTACTATGGGTCCTTACATCCAAGCAGTGGTGGCAAGAACCAATCGCAAGCAGGTCTCTAGCTTCTAAAGAAGTATGTCATTCTTATTACTTTTGTAGTTACAATAATATAATGAACTTAGATCCTTATAGGTTATATGAGCACATAAAAATTGTTATATGCTTCCTCTACTTATGAACTTGTGTTAGCGTGGCTAAAACTTATCAACCAAATGTTCCTAATGATTTCTAAGCAAGTCTTCAAAATCTTTGGTCTCTAGATGGTCTCCTATATCATGTATATAAGTGAAAATGTTAAAATCTTGAAATAAGGCTAAAAGGGAAAAATGCCTAAAAAGTGGTTATATGTGACCCACGTTCTATGTGGAATCAATGTAATTTCACACTACCCAGGTGAAAGCTAGAGTATGCCGCTCAGTTCGAGAATTCTTCAAAAGTAGGCTACTAAAACTGTATTTTTCCAATCAAATGACCATATGAAATCAATGAAAAATCACATGGTCTATCTTTAATCACAGAGTCTGTGTCCTATCCCGGAGTTCCAACCATCTTAATATTTTCTATTTTGTCTGTTTCTCGCTTGAATACTCTTTAAATTTTGACTCGATCATCCTTAAAATATTTCAATCCTCAAACCACCTAAAATAACCATACAAATATGGGAAAAAGATTGTTCACCCGAAAAATATACTTTATGATATAATATGAGTGAAATGCAAGGTTTTAAGGCTAAAGGATTTGCTTATAAAAAATATGCAAAAAGATGCACAAAATGCACCTAACAATGTTCGGCTTTAAAACTACCGTTTACATATCTTAGTCTAGAATCAAATACGAATTTGATTTCAAGTAGGAAAGAAGTGGTTAGATTGCTAATTGGAAAATTAATCTTCTTTGACCGTATCACACTTAGCGAGTCAATACTTGAGAATATTGCAACGTAATTTATGGATCTATTTTGTGTCCCCCAAAAATTTATCGACACTTTAAAAAAATGAGAAGCAAAGAGGATGGCGATCTCAATGGTGGAAGTGTTTTACACTTTAATATAACATTGTTGTGATAAAGCTTTGTGGGTTCATGTTATAAAAAGCATACACAGTGAGAATGGACATTACATTTCTAATATTCTGACTCATCGTTCGCACCCCCATTGGATTGATATCTTGCATTTTGCTAAACGAGTGAACGACAAAGGTGGCAACCTTCAATATTTTTGTGCTCGTGAGAGGGGGTGATGGTAAACATGTATCTTTAAGAATTTTATTTTGCGCCCATACGTTTTATGTTGTAGGTGCGAAAGAGCCTTCCTTTCTTTTTGGCATTGGCAGCGAGTGGAGTTCAAGTAGCAACAACTTGCAGGGATAATAAAGCGATACTAAATCATGACGTTCTACTAGCAAATAAGGCAGCTATATGCTTAACTAGTTGTGAAGGCAGCTATATTCTTAACTAGTTGTGAGACCCGTATATTATACAGGTTGATTAAAACAAAATGTTAAGTACAAATGATTAAATAGAAATTTATTTGAATTTGAAATTGAAATAAGTGAAAATTATCAGGAAAAAAAAACATGCAAAAGATAAATAAATTAAAATTATGTGTTTAGTGTGTACTAAACGGGTTAATTATAACAAAATGTTAAACATAATGGTTTAAACTGTAAATTTATTTGAAATTGAATTTAAAATTTAAAATTTGAAATTAATAGTTATTATGGTAGGTTTAATTTATGGAAACTAAATTAGTGATATATTGAAAATGAAAATTAAAGTAATGACAAGTGGAAAATAAATATATCTCAAATTATGACAAAATAACATGTGGCTAATTTTATGAAAGAATGACATGTGGCAAAGTCATTTTTATTTATTTATTAGGGTAGATTAATTTTCTCTGTCCTGTACTAAAATAAGTCGATATGAAAACTCAAAACAGAAAATTTGGAAAAGTGAATCTCGCAAAGTGACATGAAACCTGGGTCGATTTCTATGATTTAGCTATTGTGTGTATACCATGATGGAAAAGTGAATCTCGTAAATAAGTTTAAAGAACGAAAAAATTAGAAGGATAGGAATTTAACAAGAAAAGTTCACAGTTGACAAAGTTCATTAAAATAGACAACTTTTATTATAACTTCATAACTCATAACCCTCTACACCACAACCACCAAACTACTACTCTCTTCCTTACACCAAAACCCATAATCCTACATTCATCTCACCATTCTCGATCACCCTTAATCCACCTCTTCAATCTTGGGTCCAGCGCCACCACCGGTGGAAGGTCCGTCATCCTCCATACCTCCACCCATATCCGGCCCACCTGCACCGCCCTGATACATCTTTGCAATAATCGGATTACATATCCCTTCAAGCTCCTTCATCTTGTCCTCAAACTCATCAACCTCCGCCAGCTGGTTCCCATCCAACCAGTGGATCGCCTCCTCCACCGCATCCTCCACCTTCTTCCTGTCATCCGCCGCCAGCTTTGAGCTTATCTTCTCATCTTTAATAGTGTTCCTCATGTTATACGCATAGTTCTCCAACGTGTTCTTCGCTTCCACCTTCTTCTTGTGTTCTTCATCCTCCGCCTTATATTTCTCCGCTTCCTGCACCATCTTCTCTATCTCCTCCTTCGACAGTCTCCCTTTATCATTTGTAATCGTGATCTTGTTCTTCTGCCCTGTCGTTTTATCTTCAGCCGACACATTCAAAATCCCGTTAGCATCAATGTCGAAACAGACGGTGATCTGTGGAACACCACGAGGAGCAGGAGGGATCCCGGAAAGCTCGAATTTTCCGAGCAGGTTGTTGTCTTTAGTTCGTGTTCTTTCACCTTCGTAAACCTGAATCAAAACGCCTGGTTGATTATCCGAATAAGTAGAGAACACCTGCTCTTTCTTGGTCGGAATTGTGGTGTTTCTGGGTATCAACACCGTCATAACACCACCAGCGGTTTCAAGCCCTAGAGACAGAGGGGTGACATCGAGAAGAAGCAGATCCTGAACTTTTTCGTTTCCTTCGCCGCTTAAGATGGCGGCCTGAACTGCAGCACCATAAGCCACCGCTTCATCTGGGTTGATGCTCTTACAGAGATCTTTCCCGTTGAAGAAATCCTGCAACAGTTGTTGAACTTTAGGAATCCGGGTTGACCCACCCACGAGAACCACGTCGTGTACGTTGCTCTTATCCATCTTCGCGTCTCTCAAACACTTCTCGACTGGATCCATACACTTTCTGAACAAATCCATGTTCAATTCTTCGAATCTTGCACGGGTAATTGTCGAGTAGAAATCGATTCCTTCATATAGAGAATCAATTTCGATTGTGGTTTGAGCTGTTGATGAAAGAGTCCTCTTTGCTCTTTCACAAGCGGTTCTCAATCTCCTCAAAGCCCTTGCGTTCCCACTAATATCTTTCTTGTTCTTCCTCTTGAACTCCTGAACGAAGTGGTTAACCATCCTGTTATCGAAATCTTCCCCGCCCAAATGAGTATCTCCGGCAGTCGACTTCACCTCGAAAATGCCCTCTTCAATGGTGAGAAGAGAGACATCAAAAGTGCCACCACCCAAGTCAAAAATCAGCACGTTCTTCTCGCCAACACTTGAAGCCTTCTTGTCGAGCCCATAAGCAATGGCGGCTGCAGTTGGTTCGTTGATGATTCTCATGACGTTAAGACCAGAGATGACACCGGCGTCCTTGGTGGCCTGTCGCTGAGAGTCGTTGAAGTATGCAGGGACGGTGACCACCGCATTCTTGATTGTGATGCCTAGGTAGGCTTCAGCGATTTCTTTCATCTTGATTAAAACCATGGAGGAGATTTCTTCAGCAGAGAATTGCTTGTCTTCGCCCTTGTAGTTGACGACAATCATGGGTTTGTCTCCGGCGCCCGGGACGACTTTAAACGGCCAATGCTTCATGTCACTTTGCACCGATGGATCAGAGAATCTTCTCCCGATTAAACGCTTAGCATCTGCAGAGATTACAGTGAATTCATCGAATTAGACTTGAAAAACGCTCAAAATTAACAAAAAAATCCAGAAACCATTCAAAACTACCATCATCCACACTCCCTTCATAAAATAATTTATAAAAATAGCATCTTCAATGGACAATGGCATACTATTGAATAGAATTTGAAACATAGAGTTATTTCAATTTTCAACTTAAAATCACATATTAGAGATAATTCTTCAAGACATTAGCGAGAGAGAAAGAGAGCATACCGAAAACAGTATTTGTTGGATTCATGGCCACCTGATTCTTGGCGGCATCCCCAATAAGACGCTCGGTGTCCGTAAAAGCAACATAAGACGGCGTCGTCCTGTTTCCCTGATCATTAGCAATGATCTCCACACGATCATGCTGCCAAACACCGACGCATGAGTAAGTCGTTCCTAAATCAATACCAATCGCCGGACCTTCACCTTTCCCCGACATATTTCCGATCACCCACCAAAAAACAGATTGAATAGACGAATATTACACAGAAATAGTTTGCACGATATCACTGATAGCTTGTTTTTTCTCTTGATGAGGAGGAAGTATAGTAGATGGGTGGTTTTATAAAGGGTAAAGGTTGTATTTCCAGAATGTTCTTGCCTATTAAGATATGGCAATTGTCAAGTTTCTGGGGATGGAACGTGTTAGAGAAAGAAACAGTCGGTTTAAATTTGTTCAAACTTGTTTTTCTTTTTCCTCTTCTTTTCCGCCCTGGTTGCTTCCAGAGTCTTCTGTTTATCTATTTATTAAACAATTTTGTGCCATTTGTTTAGCTTAATTATTATTTACTTGCTTTTTATACATAGAGTAGTCATTTAAGTTTTTTAAATAATCAAAAAATTAAAATTCTTCCTAATCTTTTCTATTCTAATAAAAGAATAGGTTGATTGTTTTTTTGTCATATGTTATCTTATTAGGCTTCATAATTAATGTTATTCACATTTCAATCTATTGATTATCCATTTCAATTTTCAAAATTTAAATTTTCCACTTTAATTACATTAAATTAAGTAACATTAAAATTAAAATTAAAATAAAATTAATACAAATTATAAAGGTCATGTACTTATTTAATCAATGATTATAATTTTATATAACTAAAAAATATCATTTAAATAATAATTTATTTAAAATAATTGATTAATAATTTTGAATTTTGCTATGAAAATTTAATTAATTTTGTAATCGTGATTCCCACGGGTTATAAACTAGTAAATAATAATAATTTTGCCACGTGGCAGTTTTTTCATTTGTTAGGTCAAATATGATTTTGTCATAATTTTAATATATTTATCTTTCATTTGTCATTTACTTCATTTTTTAATATATTATTAATTTACTTTCCATAAATTAAATATACCATAATGATTATATTAATTTTAAATTTCAAATTTCAATTTCTATTTTAAATAAATTTACAATTTAAACTTTTGTATTAAATATTTTGTTATAATTAACATGCTTAATACACAGGTTTAACAACAAAACACATCATTTTATTTTATTTTTTTGTATGTATTTTCTGTTTTTTTTCTAATAATTTTTACTTATTTCAAATTTCAAATTCAAATAAACTTTCCATTTAATCATTTATTTAATATGTTGTTTTAATCAACCTGTATAATATACGAGTCTCACAACTAGTAAATAATATATAGTCTGGTTTGTTTTTTTTATGCCTGATCTATGACTTCTTCCCTTCAGGTGACGTTATACAAATGCCTAATTTATATGTTATGTATGAAACACCTGTACAGCCTTCCTTGTATAAAAATGACATTCTTTTACGAACCTTAAATGCCATGGCTAATTGGCTAGGCTCATCACAAAATCACAATCCATAAGCAAAATTGCAGACCGTACATTACTTGTACAAAAATGATTTTTTTCCATTTCCAAACCTTAAATACTATGGGCTCATGGTTAGGCCCATGACAAAATCGGAGTCTATAAGTAAGATTGCAGCCCATTAAGTGCCACATGCAATCTTAACGTGTATTTGGAAGAACCCTCTGTCAATTTGAACAACATGAAGCCCTTGGATATCAAAATATGAGAAACAAGTCTCATCAAATTATGAAAAAATAAATTTCATTCAAATATAGAAACAATATTTTATTCAATATAACATGTAACCCACCTCATTCAAATTTTGAAAAAAAATCTCATTAAACACCGATGAAGCTCATTCCAATCGAAGAACCTAAACAAATAAACACTACGCACCATATGGTGCTTCAAATCACTTGGTTTGAAAGACATATCAATATCTTCAAAAATTATTGCTTAACCATGTTTTCTTGAATCAAAAGATGAACATACCAAAAGGGAGTGCAACCAAGACGGTTAGTTGGAAAATGAGCATACCTCATATTTACTGCTTCTAAAAGCGTTTTTAGTTCAGTTCCTGATTTTTAGGAGATAGGTCTAAAAAATAAAGTACAATGTGTTTATTACAAATAATACATGGGTGCTTGTTCCTAGACTTACAAGTGTCAATGTCGTTCATTGCATATGGTTATTTTAACATAAACATCACATCGATTGCTTTGTTAGTCGATATAAGGTTCGCATCGTCGCTAACGGTCATAATCAGCAACTAGGGATCGAATGCAATGAAAATTATAGTCTGGTAGACAAACCTACAATTATCAGTACAATCCCCAGTCACACAGTCTCTAGCGTTAGGACAATACATCAACTTGATGTTAAAAACATGTTCTTACACAATCATCACTCTAAAACATTATATATGCATAAACCATTGAGCTTTACTTATATCATTTGACCATCTCATGTTTAACAATTACATAAATCATTATATCACCTCAAGCAAGCAACACATTTATGGTTCCAACGATTTCCACGTATGTTACCTCACTAAATTTTGTTCATAGCAAGACCAACTCATCTTAATTTTTAAATAAGAATAATTTTGACCTTCTTCACATTCTCTTATATGTAGATGACATCATCCTCAACGACTCATCACAAGGATTTCTTAATTGCATCATCAATGCACATAGTCGAGAGATTTTAATGACCAATCTCAGGTCACTAATAGTGTCTCAATATTTCGGTCTCTTGATCTCGCCAAAGCATGTTTCTTCCTCAAATGAATAATGCAACCAATATTTTGAAACGTGAGAACATGATTTATTGCAATGTTAACAAAACTTCTATTGAAATTGACTGTAAACTAGCCTCTTCCGAGAACCAGTAGCCAGCTCAACCATGTACCATGATCTTGAAGGGGCACTACAATAGTTGACTTTTACACGTCCGGAAATATCTTACCTCTCTACAATACTTGGAAGCTTACAATCAACAAAAAGCTCCCAAAAAATCATTGGTTTGTTGGAAAGCATTAGGTAAAAATTATAGTAGGAAATAAATGAGTCTAAAAAGAAGTTTAAGTGGGTCACATGGCAAAAGATGGTTTCCCCTAAAAGTTTTGGAGATCATGAAATTGGATGCTTAAGGAACTTCAACTTAGCTCTTCTTTCTAAGCAATGGTGGAAATTAAAAACATAAACTCTTAGTTTATGGTCTTGTGTATTCCGTGCAATTCATAAGTATAACGGACATGATAAATGTTTATTGGCTGAAAAATTCATTCCCGGATTGTGTCTATATATAGCGAAGATTGAAGACGACAAGATGGAAGAGGGTGTTAACTTACTCGATCTCTTCCAAAGAAAAGTCAAAATTGGATCAAGTATAATGTCTTGGAAAGATGAGTGGAGCGTGTTGGAGGAATTAGGGTTTATGTTGGAGATATGGATACCCCTTGGATCGTGTGAACGCTTTCCAAACTGATATTTCTACTTATGCCTGGGTTGCAAGAAAATTAGCATAGGATAATCCAAGAGGATACTTATGAATATATGCATAGAAATCTTAAGCCAAATTGCTAGAAGGATTCTATGTTCATTTGAAGAAAAAGAAAGCTAATGGTTTTTCGTGTGTCCCTTCTCAAAGAGAAGAGTTGTTTATTAATGTGTGTGTGTGTGTGTGTATATATATATATATATATATATATATATATATATATATATATAGGGTGAGGTTCAATAGAGAACCATAATTAACCAATGAACCAATCTTTTTTCAACTTTTAGAACTTATTTTTTATAAAAAAAAAACTAAAAATACAGAAATTCATAACTTTTTATCCTTTTTCCATTGATATAAAATTCGATTTTTTTTACGTCAAATTCACAATGTCAATCTTCGAAAATTCACAACATTAATCTGGATTCACACGATGAATCCGAAAAATATTTTTCACATTCACAATGTTAATATATGAATTTAGATATTTTTAGATTTTTTTTTCGATAAAAAATAAGTTCTAAAAATTGAAAAAAAGATTTGGTTCCTCGAAGAGCCCATAATTATGGTTCTCTATTGAACTTTTCCATATATATATATATATATATATATATATATATATATATATATATATATATATATATATATATATATATATATATATATATATTAAAGATATGAAAGTTAGGAATATTAAATTTCCTAAGTGTTTGACAAGATTGGTCCCTAAGGTTATGTATGTTTGCTCTTCTTTTTTTGTCAATTTTGGTCCTCCAACTTATGTTGGTTTAAAAAACTACTTATAATATTGACCCTTCACCTTTATGCTTTTGTTCACAAACAACCCTTTCACTTTCGTTTGAATTTTTTATAACCCTCGCCTTTTATTATATATTATTAGTACTAGTCTTTTGGCAGAAATGGTCCCTCGTTATTATTATTATTATTGTTACAGTAAACTTCCTAAGTGTTTGGCTAGATTGGTCCCTAAGGTTATGTATGTTTGCTCCTCCTTTTTTGTCAATTTTTTTTCACTTTTGGTCCTCCAACTTATGTTGGTTTTAATAAACTACTTACAACATTAACCCTTCACCTTTATGCTTTTGTTCACAAACAACCCTTTCACTTTCGTTTGAATTTTTAATAACCCTTGCCTTTTATTACATATTATTAGTATTTAGTCTTTCGGCAGAAATTGTCCTTCATTATTATTATTATTATTATCGTTACTCAAAATTACACGATTGGTCCCTATGGTTTACTAGATTTAACACATTGAGGATAACGATGGAAACAGAAATCACTCTTTTACTCCTAATCCGATTTTTTTATTAATTTATATTTCTCTTTTTGGTTTTAAATTAATGCTTTATTTATTAGAAAATACTCACCCAATACCATAAAGCCGCCCACCAGCTGCTATCACCACCACCGCCGCCAAATTACATAAATGGTCCATAAGGTTTACCGGTCGTCACAAATTCAGTCTCAACTACCTTAAAAGACCATTTCTTTATTTTTCTCATTTATTGCAAGAAATAATGATTTAGATTTCTTTACTTATGTAATTAGATGACATTGTTTATCTTCCTTTAGTAGATTATCTCAATGCAATTCAACATGCTACTTTACTTTACAAAGCAATACATTCCGACCCCGGCAACGCCGGTGAATCTTTTCTAGTTTTTAATAAACAAGATTAGGGTTTGCCTCTTAGGGTTGGCCGTCATGGGTTGCTTTGGAAATAAGTCAGGGAAATCCGGATTTTAATGACGATTTAGGGTCCGGATTTTAATGACGATTTAGGGTCCGGATTTTAATGACGATTTAGGGTTTCCAAAACTAATAAATTTCATTAGTTTTACCATAATCACATTCAAGAATTCGATTTTAGCAGGACCTTAGCCAGGGGCTCTGCTCCTTGGACCCCCACCAAATGGGTACTTCCCCTTTGGAAACCGCGGACCTAGGGGCGCTGCCCCCGGACCCCCGATTTATCCTCGAACCAGCTTCTAATTCGATCTTATATATGCGTGCACTCCGCACAAAACTGTACATATATTATGGTACAAATTAAGAAGCCTCTTGACTCACATGTTAGTTCCAATTACATAAAATGACTTGGTGACACTAAAATCATTAATAGAGCGGGGGACACCACTCTCAAGAACAAGTTCCCTATGCCTATACTTAGTCAAGTTCCAGAAAAATTGTTGAACTTCAAAGAGGGTTAACACTTCAAATATTCAACTAAATTCTTGGATTTGGAATTCGAAAAATCCGTTGAGGAGAGTGGAACATCAGTTGGTTGCTTTGTTGTCCATTTTCGGAGGGACAAAAATGTTTTAGATATGTAGATGAAACATGGGTATGGACTTGGAAATTCCATAGGCACTTTTTATGTAAAATCACTAAAACTTTATGCATGCATGAACCCACTGCATTTAGGTGGAACGGATGGTTATCAATTAAAGCCAATTGCTATGTTTAACAATTTCTTTTAACCCAAATTCCGCTAGCCTTTGATTTTGCTCAATGAGGAGTAGTTTTACCTTCAAAATCTTGTCCATTCTTTAATATTATTGATGAAACAGCTGAATACGCTTTTCTTCTCTATTAAATACCACTTATAATTTGGTCTTCGACTCTTCAATTATTTGGTTCGAGCTGATTGCCTTAATGCAACTTTTCAAGCATTGTTGGAGGCTGCCACTGCCTCTTCTATCAAGACGAAAAAAAAAAAATCGTATGCACGAATTTTTGGATTATTTGGAAGGCTAGAAATAAGGTTGTTTTTAGAGAGCCCAAGACAAGTCGTAGTAGATTGGCGGACGACATATAATTATGCTTATTTTTATGGATTTAGCATAGAGAAAAATAAATTAGTATTGATTTGATTGTTTGGGATTCACTTTCTTTTTCTGTATGTAAACTCGATATGTAAGTATAACTAATGAAATATAACAATGTATATCACTTTATCTTTTTGTATTTGATATATTTACCATTGAAATTTCAAATTGCCAGGTACTTGCCAAGTATTGTTCTGTACGCATTTTTCAAGACAATTGATTAATTTATTCTTTGTATAAGTTATTTTATTATGTATCGGATCATTTTTCGCGATTATTAATATACACTACAGTACACTTCTCTTTCTTAATTAGTATATTTTAACACTACATAACTTTTTCACAAGTACATACAGACGATATAGGTCCGCATTTAAGTGCCAGCAACAACTGAATCACTGATCGTTTGATTTTTTTTCAATTATAAAATGAGAATACTTGTCATAAAAAGTACTAAAACCCATCAGATTAGTTAAATGAATGATCAGTTGATTAACAACAAACGTCTTAAACGATAATTGATTTATCTTTTTTTTCCAATCTGCAATATTCCAATGCTATGGAATACGTACAGAATCCACAAACTCATTGACCAAACATATATGAAAACAAAAGTTACATTGAGTTCAATTGTGTGCAACCGATCAAAATTTGCATGCATGTTAGAGAAGAATTTGAACCATGTATCATCAACACTTGTCAAAATCAAGCAAAAAAGTCAAAGTATAGCCGGTCAACCGCACTTCCAGAAGAGCTCGATGTACAAGCAGTGGAAGCAAGACAAGTAGCAGTGCCTGAAGTTTCCATTCGTTCTTGCAGAATCCCAGTTGGGTGCAGAGGGAAAAGATCCAAAGTTTCTTGATAACTGTGGTTTCTGCGATGAACAATCTCATTTTGCTCTATGTTCATCGTGTTAATATTCCCTCCGGAAACAGAAACAAAGCTTTCCGGCCGGTGCTTCAGCATGAATCCGCCGTCGTCCGGCGATTTTGACTTAGTGGCTCGTGGTGGTCGTCTCTTGCTGATGCTAGGTGATGCGACTTGTGGGTGCTGGGTATAGAACCCTAAATTGCTGGGTGGCATGTAACAGGTATCATATAGAACTGAAAACAACAAATGACAAATAATTATGCGAGTTTGAAATATTTTCCATAAAATGAATTTCATAAAACCAATATGTTAATTGAAACGTCAACATATAACTCATTCAAAGTCACGTATACTAATTCTAAAACAATGAAATATGCAAATTAATAAATTGAAATACGAACCGCTTGGCGACGGTGGTAGAGGGAGGAATGGCTGATGACAGAGGCGATGGTGGTGGTGGTGGTGGTTATATTGCCGGAATAAAGACAGGTGATCTTGCTTTTCCTTTTGCCTTTGCCTAGCTTTGTGGTTTTGAAACCAATAAAACACATTTTTGCCTTCAATATGTCCATACGTCTGCAGCCTTCTGGTTATCTCTTGAATCTGCTCCGCCGTCGGTGTCCTTAGCCCTTGTCCATATAAAGTCTCCAGCATGCTTATCTGTTCCTTCGTCGGATTCCACCTGCAGGCAACCGGCGTTCCAGCTACTCCGCCTCCGGCTACCATCTCTTGTGTACCACTACAGCCGTCCATAATCGAAGAATAGGACTAAGTTACGAGGGAGTCAGAGAGAAAGGGATGTTTCGTGACTTTTTGCATGGGCTTTCAAACGACTACTATGTTCTTTTATAAAGAGGGAGTTGGATTTTGGAACATGGGATCATTTATGATAAAATTACATTTTACTCCCTTACGCTTCATATTCTTGAACTCTTTAGTCCCTTCCATTTTCATTTTCATGCTTTGGATTCAACTATTGTTTGGTTTGGTCTTTTATATATGTTTAAATTGCGATCTTTCATTAAACTTTTTTTTTGAAAGGTTTAATCACACACAAGCATGGATAATACCTGATTTTGTCATAAGGCAGCATAATTAATAATTCAATAGTTGTAATATCTTTTGTTGTTTTTTTTAATGGTTTTAGGTGGTGTTACAAGGCTTGTTTTAAAGTGATTAAGGATTAAAATCATATAAACATGTAACGATATGGATTGTTAGTTTTTCATAAATAACTTTTGGAGCAAATCCTAATACCTTATCAATGTACCAACATCAAAGTGACATTATAGTGATCACTTGGAATTTAGCACTCCAAAATTTAATGGTACAAAATTTTGAATCTTACAAACTTAAACCTTAAGATGACATATGTCTTGATTACTCAGGGGGTCAAATGTGAAATTGTGAAATTAAAAGGGTAAGAAGTGTACATACACAATAAGCGACATTTTTAGCCTCCAAAGCTATGAAGAAACTAGAGCGAAAGATGTGAGTAGAGAGAGGGTATTGTTTTTGGTGCAGAACCAACTCTGAAAACATGGCAAGTAGAGGATAAACTCAGGGCAGGAGAAGTAAAAAGACGAAAATCTCCCTACATTAGGGTACAAGGGTGGGTTCTTGGGAATGAAAGAATAGAGAAAAGGAGGTAGGGGCATAAAGGGAAAGCTGACATTGGGAATTGAAGAAGATGGATCCGCCTGGAGCTATAAGAACACTGAGGACGAGGTGACTCTTTGGAGGTGGGATTAAGGAATCGTCACTCTCCATTTGTCACTTGTTCTTCCCATCAAATATTTTGATTCTCACCATCCTAAATTTTCCAAATATTCATCTTTTTGATTTTCAAAAAAATTATTTTAATATTTTTTTTTATTTAGTTGTATGGATTAAGTTCGAGAATCTGGTTTTAGTTTTAGAGAGAGATTGGAAACACATACAGATTACAAAATATATTAACTTAAAAAAGTTTTAGTTTGATTAATTCATTAATTTTATGTGGGTATGTGTAGGGTGTTGATCTATGTATGATGATGATATTAATTGGGAAAGTTGCATATTATTATGGAAAAAGAAAGAAGCAATTAACTTGAATTTAGTGACGATAATCACTGTATTGTCATTGAGAATATAAAATTCCATTAAATAAATCATAATATGTGGTGCTTTGTTTCTTGTTGTTGTTTCCCATGCTTGGTCTGATGTTAATTGCTCTGTAATTTCGGGAGAAAATTTTAATTTATTAACTGAATTTCTACATTAGAAAAAAATAAATTGATTATTATCAATTGTCATCACGAAATTATATGTTAGTTATATATGTTGGGCTTTTTAGTTAAGACTTTAGAAGCACCTTAATAAATTTTGAATAATGGCCCATGAGGTTATGGTGCAAGTCCAGAAGTGTCTACGTTAAGATCATAATCTGTACATATTTGGTTATGATCGAGTAAATTTAGGTCATGTTTTATTTCATAAGGATCAAATTGGTAAAATAACATTGTAGCTTAAAATACAATGGATCAAATAAATCTAACAAGTCAAAATGGTTGGAAGTTGTCAAGTACGGAAAAAAAAAAAAAAACATTGAACACATAAATGTCTGGGTTAATCGGTACGAAAAGTTGGTTGTTTTAATTCATTATATAACTCGTTAGTGTCCCTACAATGAGAGATTAGTGATTGAGATGTGGAATTCCATTGGAGTACTCTACTCTTCATGCCAAAAAACACGAGCCATATGTTGGACTCAATGACAAGTTGACAAAAGCTTCATGACCATTTATAGACGGTCTTCGCCAACTCCAACCGCAAATAACCCCTTTCCTGTCCGTCAACCTGTCAACAACCATGCAATTTTTGTTTGCTTCAATGTAATATAAATTCGGAGACAAGATTTTAAATGATAACTCTCCATTTCATTTATTCCCTTATTTGGTGAATAATATTTTGACAAAACTATAGTAAATTAGAAATTTGAATACGTAGATATATTATGGCGAATACTTTCCTAAATATTGTAATTCAAAAAATATTTACCTAACACTTGTATATTTAAACTTGATTACCTTATAATTGTGCTTTTTAATTAAAAATAATAATAATAAACATAATACTCTCTTTTTCATGCATTTAACAATCATCTTTTCCTCACACATTTCACCTTCTCATATTTGCTTGCGGTTTTCTTACGTCGTTGCCAAAAAAGGTAAGCATAGCTATTTCTATGGTAATTAGTGGTTTAAATAAGTGTTTTTGTGGTCTTTTTATGATTATCGTGTTTAGTTCTTCCCCAATTTCTCAATGCTCTATTGTTTTGGGTTAATTGTTTTGTTAAATGTAACTATAGCATTTGAAGCATTCTTATGGCACACTTGGATGTGATGACACATTTGGATATGATGACACACTTTGATGTGATGACACGCTTGGATATGATGACATGCTTGGATACGGTGGTACATTTAGATGTGATGACATACTTGGATATGATGACACATTTGGATACGATGACACTCCACGAATATGATGACACTCTTTAGGATGGAGCATCTAACAGAAGACTAGAGTATTAGAGGAGGTGAAAATCACTAGAGGTGACACTCAATGTCACCTCGACAAGAAAATGGCACCTCGAAGAAATATAATGCACATGAAGTGCATGAAGTGACAGGAGGTGCCACTCAATGGCACCTCGAAGACATTCCATGCACAGGAGGTGCCACAAAATGATAAAATGTGCCACTAAGTGACAAGGTGTGTCATATAATGGCAACTGATGTGTCAGTGGTGGATTGTTGATGCCAATGCAATGTATCTAAAGGATGGAGGTTCTAGAAGCGTTTGCATGAAGCATTCTGATTTGTTGACACGTTTCATGGACATATAGATTAATGGGCTTGGCCCATTATGGTTTTAGGTCTAATCCCTAGTCATTTGAAAGTGTCTTTGTATCCTTAGTGATTAGGTCAAATTTCTATTGGTTGTAGTTATAATCTCTGTTTAAGAACTATGTGAATAAAGAATACTTCCCTCTTACCCGTGGACGTAGGTCACCTTGACCAAACCATATAAATATTGTGTCTTTATGTGCCTTTGGTTTTGTTTGTTATCCGCATTACTTCCTAACAAGGGACATTAGATCTTGGCAAGTGGCATCGAATTTGTTCTAATTCTTGACAAGTATCGTCTCGTTTCCCTAACAAGTGGTATTAGAGTTGCGGTTGATGTTCTGTTGGTTGAATATGCTATCTCACAAATTATATTTGCAGAAGTTCAATGGTTCGAGATTTCACTTCGTAGAAGGTGAAGATGAAGTCTATTTTGGTTCAACAAGGATGTGCAATGGCACTGGAAGGACAAGCGATGTAACACCCTGTCCTGAATCGCTCCCAATTGGGGTGTGGATGACGTAATTTGGATGATCTGGGTGTTCAGTTTGTGTTTTAGAGCCAAAGGGTATTTTGGTTAAGTGTCAGGTCGAATTTGATGGAAATTGGATTTTTATACAGGAAGATTTAAGGCGATCATAAGATGATTAAAGCATAGAGCTTCTCATTACCTCTTCGTGGATATAAGGATTGTCGAGATCGGGCTTAAAATGAAAAAGTTATGGTCTCCGGAAGAAATTAGGGTTTAAGGAAAAACCCTAGTACACAGGGCGTACATAGGTAGTGCACGGGGTGTACTAGTTTAAAAGTCATTATGTGTTGCATCCTCTGGTTTACGCTTAGTGTACTGCAAAGGGTTTAACGAGAATGCAAGGCCTCATATGTTGGGTGTACGAGGAGTACGTGAGTGTACAAAGGGATTTAATGAAAAACCTAATTTCGGGGTTGGACACTATATAATCATATTTATGGTCCATATTCAAGAAGTAGAAGCTTGGTGCAAGGTGGGGGTCAAGGAAGAGCTTATGGATCTTGATTATCTACTTCATTTCCAGTTTGTTTGAGGTAAAAAGCTATGAACTTGTTCATTAATGGCTTAGATCTATAGATATGAGTTTTGGTCCCTTTTTGGCTCCATGAATGAGATATAGTGGTTTGGTGCCACTCCAGGAGCTATGAGTTGCCACTCTTAGTGTTTTTGAGGTTCAAGATTCATAAAGTTGACACCTTTAGGGTTTAGAATCTCCCATGCATGAGATTGTGTCCATTTGGTGGAAGTATGATGTTATACCTTGAAGTTAGGTTCTTTTGGGGCGTGTAAAGTCACAAAGTCAGTGACTTTATGGTTCTAGACACTTATTAGGACTGAGATATCTGGTTTGGACTTACGGATTTAAGCATTAAGAAGCTTAATGTAAAGTTTGGCTTAATGGGTGAGTATGATGGGCGTACAAGTCTGTACGTTCAATGTACAAGCCAAATAGCGTGTACGCTTAGTGTACAGCTAAGTACACCCCACGTACTCAGCTGAGTGGGCCTCAGATTGTTGAGCTTTGATTTGGGCCTTTCTTGTGAGTCTTGATGCTTTGGGCCTTGTTGGGCCATCATAATTCAAGTGTTTTGGGACTAGGAATGTTTTGGACATTGGTTTAAGGCCCATGATATGGTTTGTGCCCAATTTGGAAAATTGGGTCATAATTGGGCCTTTGGTAATTGATGAGATTTTGGGCTGTTGGATTGTTGGATTGGGACTTGCCTTTCGGCCAAGTTATGGAGAGGGTAAAAAAGTCTTTTACCCTAGTTGGACACTTAGTGTGGGTCAGATCTGATTATTGATGGATGACTATCTTGTGATTGATAACGTGGACATTGTTGCGGGCTAACAGTCAGAGATTCTTTCTGTGAGAGTGCGAGGTGAGTTTTCCTCACTGTAATTTTGGCTTGAAGGCACCAAGACCAGCCCATTAGATTGTTATCATGGTTTATCACATGTTGGTATATTGTAGCGATCTGTTAGATATGTATCCTAGTATGTAGGATGGTGCTATGCTTAGTGATCTGTTAGATCTGCCTAATTGTCTATTGACTGGTTATATGCTTAGTTGTGTATATGTCGTCGTGATGTCGGTGGGTTGAGACTGTACTGCTTTGTGCTGTCAGTCAACAAACCCGGTAATGTTTATATCGATATGTTGTTATGGTTTACTAGGATTATATGTGTTTTAATATGGTATATGTTGATATGTGATGGTGTGTTGGGTTGAGGCGGTCCTACTGTGTGCTGAAGGCCAAGAGACCCAGGGCAGCCTAGATAGACTGCAGGCCAGAGGGGTGTACCAGTTAGGGATGAGCATAGGCGGGTACCCGCCTCATTTGGCGAGAACCGGAACCGGCGGTTCCTAGAAAGTTAGAACCGGAACCGGAACCGCTCAAGGCAGTTCTTTAATGTTTGGAACCAGTCTCGGAACCGGCGGTTCCGGTTCTGGAGCAGGTAACCCGGTCACATTAATTTTGTTAACTTTTTTCGATAAAATTGCAATTTAGTTCAATCAAAATCAAATCAATTTGGACTAACGACGCACAAAATCGGACAAATATATTCTAAACCGGTCTAAGTAACACACATTTATATGAAATTATACACACACATACACACACACACACACACACATATATATATATATATATATATATATATATATATATATATATATATATATATATATATATAGGCTTAGGTTATTCTATTCAAAGTAATTATTGTGTTATTGTATGCATAAATGTGGGTCAATCAAATATAATTGAAAAATATCATCTTAATTAATTGCAAGGGTATTTTAGTCAATTGATATAGATTTAATAGAGGAAAATTGCATTTTTTAAAGAATCATAGATTCTATTAATTTTAAAAATCCGATTTTACGAATTATAATTCTTTTAATTCGGACATTCAGAGAGAATATGTTTATGGGTATATTCAAAAATAAAAATATTCTTGAACCTTAAATAATAAAAATATTCTTGAACCTATTTCTTGATCATGATTTTAAAAAATTATTGTAGAATAACAATTTTTTGAACAATCAATTGAAGAATAAAAACAAAAAATGTATTTCTTATAGAATACGAGTAACAATTGTTAAGAATTACATTTATTGTTAAAGAATAAAACTACAAAAACTTTCAAAACGCGTAAGAAAACATCAAAATGTCACAACGACTCTAATACATTCTAAAAGAATAATGTTGCTTAGAATCACTTTCAATTTTGTGGTCCGTTCTTTAAGCATCAACTTCTGTGATTCCAACAGAATTGGAATTCGTCATTCCATTCCAACAGAATTGATAACTATTTGGAATTTGTGATTCCAATAAAATTGGAATTTGTGATTCCAGCAGATCATGAGGAAAAATTTGTGATTCCAACAGAATTGGAACTTATAGTCTTGTACAACCCCATTGGAAAATCAAACTGATCAGTTGGGTAGTGAATCAAGCCCTAAAATAAGCATAAGCAACAAATATCATTAACAAAATTAAACAAAATAAATAATCAAATTTCAATGAAACCTAACACTGTCTTTCAATTCACTAAACCAACCTAAAATTGAAACAAAACTCTTCCTTGTCCTTCTCAATTCTTTGAAACCTGCAAATGAAACAAATAAAAAAAGAATTTTATATCAGATATATTAAAATCCAAAAAAGCAAAACACAATTTGTTGAAAGGGGGAGGGTTAAGGTTGAAGCAATTCACTAGGGGCGCCCTAAAAAGTCACAAAGAGTCACAAAGCAAATGCCTAACGTAATTACCAACCAAAATCTAAGATTAAAGAAGAGATCTTCCAAGTAAAATGACTAAATTGGTAACACAGAGCATTACATTCGAATTAGCAATACACCTTTTGATAGCAAAAGCAAATGCCTTAAGAATTAAGAGTTAAGTCGGAACTATATTGTTTACTAGTATATATGTGTTCTTTCATTGGACCTTTTTCAGATTATACTATACATCAAGTATTTGGATTTTTGAAGCCATAAATGTGTCTGATACTAACAATTCTAAGCGGATCTAATCGAAGGTGCTAAAACAAAAAGTAAAATAACAGAAAAGAATTGAACGACTAAAAGAAAGAAATGAAATCGAACCTTGTTATTGATCAGGGAAGAGGAACAGATGAACAAAAGAAACACGAATGAAGTAGACAAACTCCTCCAATGGCTCATCTTTCGAGTGGAGGGAAGAGGAATTCAGAGGCGAATCAGATGGCTCTATGAGGGAATTCCATCGTGGAGAAGAGGGAGAAGGGGTCATCAAGGCCGTCGATTCTTCCTAGGCCTCATTATTTTGTCATCGATAGCCACCGATCGGGAATGACAGCAACGATGGTTGATGATTCAGGGGGCATTTTGTTGATTTAGTCAACGGAAAGGATGAAGAATAATGGAAACGGCGACGGGAAGGATCGGAAAAGCACCTCTAGTGCCTGGATTTTTTTAAGAAGGAGAAGGCAAAGGCGGTGGTGGCGAGGGGTTGTTTTCTACCACCTCTTGACTGGTCTGGTAGCAAAACATGCAGGGGAGGGGAAGGGTTGCCGATGGTAGGGCAAGGTTGAAAATGATAGGACGGAACACAAAGAGTCACCGAGCCAAAACACCCCTTTAATTAGTCATTGTGGTTTTAAAAAGCGGATAGAAAAAACCTAGGTAACTAAGTCAATGGTTACCATAATTATAGGCTATTATTTGTGAAAACTAATTATCAAATTACCTATTTACCGTTATTTATTTATTTAATTATTTATTTTTATTTTAAATTTTGATTGGCCCACATTTATGCATACAATAACACAATACTTACTTTAAACACCTGAACCTAGCTCTCTCTCTCTCTCTCTCTCTCTCTCTATATATATATATATATATATATATATATATATATATATATATATCAACTGGTTCCGGCGGGTAGCGGTTCCGAAAAAACGAGAACCGGAACCGGAACCGCTTAAGGCGGTTCCATAACTTCAGGAACCAAAACCGTAACCGCTTCAGGTGGTTCCAGTTCCAAAACTGACAGTTCCGAGGTGGTTCCAGTTCCAAAAGCGGGTACCCGATTCCGATGCTCATCCCTAGTACCAGTCAGGTCGAAGACCCAGAGAACATTCCAGATAGGTTGAAGGCCCGGTGAGGCGGTCCAGTCATGCTGAAGGTTCTGTGAGCGGTCCAAATAGTCTGTAGTCCGGTGGGGCGTTCCAGTTAGGCTAAAGGCTCTGTATGCATGTTGTTTGTTGGTATATGTTATCTGTTTGTGTGGTGGTATTTTTTGAGAACTCACTAAGCTTTGTGCTTACAGTTTCAGTTTATTGTTTCAGGTACTTTAGAGGACCGTGACAAGGCAAAGGCGTGACCGTACACATCCTTGGTTTTATGGATGAATGTATCTTGGGAGACTCTGATTTTAAATAATGTTTTGGAAATACTAATTTTGTAAACACTTTTATTAGTAAAAGGGTCGTTTTGAAAAGTTTAAATTTATTGAAATTTTTGGGATGTTACAAGCGAAACTACCAAAGGACATGGCGGCAGAAAGGAAGGTGGATATTCTGGAAAGAGTACATAGCATTATTCTATTGAGTTTGACAAACGAAGTACTAAGAGAGATCTTGGAGCAAACGAGTGTTGATGGGATCTGGGAGAAATTATGTGAAAAATATCAGAACAACTCTCTGAAGAACAGGTTGTATTAAAAGCAACGTTTGTATACTCCTAAAATGTATGAAAGTACCTAAGTGAAGGATCATCTTCACAACTTTAATATGATCATCTTAGATTTACCAAGTGTAAAAGTGCCATTCAACATCACCTTGATGTGTCGTCATGGCACTTCAATGATGTTCTATGCAGTGGATGTGCCGCAGAGTAATAAAAGGTGTCACTAAGTGACAAGGTGTGCCATGCAATGGTACTTGATGTGTCATTGATGGATTATTGATGCTAATGCGATGTATCTAAAGGATGAAGTTTCTAAAAGTGGTTGCATGGTGGATTGTGATTGGTTAACATCTTGCATGGGCCTATGGATTAATGGGCTTGGCCTATTATGGCTTTAGGTTTGATCCAAAGTCTATAAATAGGGATGCAAGCTAGTCATTTGGAAGCGTGCATGTATCCTTGGTGAGCAGGATGAATGTCTATTGGTTGTACTTGTAATCTCAGTTTGGTAACTTTATGAATAAAGAATACTCCCCTCCTGCCCGTGGATGAGGTCACCTCGACCGAAGCACGTAAATATTGTGTCTTTGTGTGCTTTTGGTTTCGTTTGTTATCCACATTACTGATGGGTTTTATACATAACAAATAATAATATGTTAGCATGCAACCCTAATTGTTGGATCTATGTTTTCTCTATTAGACATACAATCATTAAACACAAATCTAGAAACCCTAGGAGGCATATACAAATTTCGGTACCGGTAAGTGGTCAGGGGATATATGTTTCGGGTATGTGTAAATTTGTTCAGGACGGATAGGTTTCTGCGGTTCGAGATATGAAGTTGAGTCATAGTGGAAATGGTTTGGAGTGGTTTTTCCTTCATGGGAGTCGGACATCGAGTAGGGTTTTCGATTTCAAGCGTAACGGTTGGACACTCATGGGCTTAGAGCAAGTTGAGGTTCATTCTTCGTTAGGGCTTGTGATTTTCGTTAATTTGGGTTCAATAATAGTAAGGGTGGATGGTTATCAGAGTGAAGTGACTTTCCCAGTCATCTTCGTGATTCATAGAGTTCAATCAGGATTGTTTGGTTCGGTAGAAGAGATAGTAAAGAATGATTTTGAGGACGAAATCTAATTTAAGCGGGGGAGAGTTGTAACACCCTATTTCGGGTCATTTCATAATTCGGGGCTGTGACGCGAAGATCAAGTATCATAAGCATTTGGGCTTTGGTAACGAGAGGTTTAGACCCATTTGGATATAGGCAATGTAGATTGTGTGATCCAAGAGTTCGGTTTGTGCTTTGGAGTCAACGGGTAAAATGGGAAAGTAGTGTTTAGACTTCTTTTATGAATTATAGATTTTAGTTCGACGTGTTTTGAGTCAAAAGTAATTTAATAGGGTTGCAGAGCTCCTTAATATCTTTCTGTGGGTATAAAGATCGTCGAAATCGGAGTTGAAACAAAGAAGTTATGACTTTTTGAAGTTTGGACAGTTTTAGGTTAAGCTGAGTACGCTAGGTATACAGGGGGGAGTACGTTGGGCATACTAGGGCATCCTGAGTACGCTGGGGATACCAGGAGTACGCTGGGCGTACACAATTAGTGCCCAAACCCTATTTTCCTGGTTTGAGTCCTATTTAAGCTCCTTAACTCCCTCAAAACAATTCCATTCTTAGTCTCCACCTCACCAACACCCTCCTATGAAACCCTAACCCTAGTTTGACCATTGTGAGATAAAAGAATGTGTTTTTGAGTGCTTTTTGAGTGTGCATGGTGCACCTTGAAGAAGAAGGAACTCTTTGGATAAGTGTTGGATGCATTCGAAATTGCAGATTCGGACTTTGTTTGCCTTGATATATCTTCTAGAGGCATAAAGTTTGAATCTTGATGATGCATTAGTTAGATCTAGCTAGTTTTGGATGTTATAAGCTTTTGGTCATTTTAGTGCATAAAGTCTAGATCTTGAAAGTTTGTGACCTTCTTATGGACAAAGTTGGAAACTTTATCCATCTATACATCATTGTGATTCAGATCTGAAAGTTGGAGACTTGGACTTAATGGATTAAGTTGAAAAAGATGCACTTTTTGGTCCCTTTGATACTTAAAGTCTAGATATTGGATCCATAAAAATGTGATATTGATCCTTCTATTCTTTCCATGAAAGTGTCATGATGTCTTAATGGATTAATAAGTTAAGGTTTTGGATTTTGTACCTTTTCTAGACATGGAAAGTCATAAAAGTGGAAACCTTATGACTTAGAATGATGTTGTGGGACTAGATCTAAGTGTTGGATGAAAGGGGTTAAGAGATTAAGCATTTATGGAAAAGTGCCTTTTGGCCAAGTATGTTGGGTGTACCTTTGGCTAGGTTGCATGTAGTTGTAAGGAGTCTCGTCCTTAGATGGTGAGTCCGCCATGCGTACGAGATGAGTATGTTGAGCGTACTCAGCCTGAAGTTGGACTAGTTGTCTTTAACTTCTGTTGATCGTGGACTTTTTGACAAACTTTGACCTTGGGTCAAACTTGAGGGTTGTGGGCTATTAAATAAGATTTTATCTGGTTTTGGTCAGGGTCGGCCTTACCTTTAAGTTTACTACGCAAGGGCTTAGGGCCCCAATTTCTAAGGGGCCCCATTTAACCCAATTCAGCAAATCTTGATTCGCCCCTTCTCCATTCGCGCACGCCACAAAAATCACCAGCCAAGTGAGAACCTGTTATTCTTCCTTCTCATTCTCTGATTCTCGATCCTGATTCTTGGCATAAACCAATATCAATTGATTATTGGTCGTTTCTTGTTTAGTCTATTCTCGATTATTCTTCTTCCTCTGATTCTCCGTTATTGATTGTTCAAAAATCAAAAGTCAAAACTAAAAACTTGAAGGTTTAACCCAACACTCTCTTTTCATTATATACGTCCACCGATATGAGCTACATAACCTTCTTCGTGTTTTCAGTTTCTATAGATGATTTTATTCACCAAAATTTTCATTTTTATCATTTAAATGAGTCACAATGTGCTCCTATAAATGGGTCATTCCCAAAAGTCGATCTGATTGGGAAGGTATTGTTCTTGATTATGACTGGAAATCACTTGCCCCTCGTAAGTGTAAGCGTGCCTGGAAAAATCATTGGGAATTTAATGTTTTGCCTCTTGAATTTACTAGTGTCAACCAGTAAGGGACGTATGTAGTATGGTTTATTGAACCATTTTATTACCAAAAATGACTGATAAATTAATGTGATTCAGGTACAATATATATTATTTGGATAATTTTGTAGTATTTTTATAATTCTTTATTTTCATCTTTTCATTTTCAGCTTTGAATTGGTCTGAATTCCATCTGGGACACCATTTTAGGTTTGCTTTCATAAAGATTTGATAGCAACTCAAGTACAAGAAACAAAAAAATTCCATCATCTAAAGGATTAGGATGTTTGAAAATTTTCTATGAACTTTTACATTCCCTCCAAAAACTTTCTATCTGAATTGTGGGTGATACTTTGTTTCTAATAGCTGCGATAGATGGCACATCCATTGATTAATGCATCAAAAGTCAAAAACTGAAAAGTTCAAGGCTGTCAAGACTCAAGAAGACAAGAACTCACTTTCTCAAGGCAGTCAAAGGCAAAGCAAGTATTTCCATCATACATACTTATAAAACTAGCATTTTTCCTTGAACTTCATGTATTTAAAACCCCCATAAAAATTTGCAAACACCTCATGCATTTGAAACCTCCTATTTTAATGAATATCACTCAAAAATCTCTTAATAATGATTAACAATTCAAAGTTTTTATAACTTATATAATATATTTAATAAACAATTAATGGATACTCTACTATAAAAAGGCCAATCTTTTTGAGGAGACACACAAATACAAATCACATACAAAATTCACAAAGAAAACAAGTTTAAAGTTTTTTTTGTGTTTGTTTGAGGGCTTTGAACAATTTTTAGAGTCATGTTATTATGTTGAAGTGTTTAATTTGTAAGTTTGTTATATACTAATTTTTTTGTATTTTCTTGATTTAAGTATTCTTTTAAGAATATAATAGTATGTTATGGTTGAAATTTTAATGTAAATTAGATTAGATTCATGTTATCAATCATATGTTATGAAATGTGATATATATATATATATATATATATATATATATATATAATATTTAATTAACTATTGTATATATGTGTGTATGTTCATGTTGCTTCAAAACAACAATTAATTAAAAATCATGGATATGTCATATTATTCATATTATCTATGTAAGCCTTTTTTAAAATGTAAATTGTCTATCTTATCACTTTATATCTTAGTATATTTTAATATTTTAATTATAATAATAAGTGTTTTTTAAAAGTTTATTTCACTTATTAATAATAACAAGTGGTTTTAAAATTAATAAGCAATAATTATAAATAATAAAATCAAATTACATGGATATTTCGTATTATCCATGTAAGTCTCTTTTTAATGCAAATTGTCCATCGTACCATTTTATTATTTAGTATATGTTTCACATTTTAATAATAATATTAAGTGTTTCTTAAAAGTCTTCTTTAACTTATTATTAATAATAAATGGTTAAAACTAATGAATAACAATTTTAAATGATAATAACATCAAATTATAAATTACATTTAACTATAAATAAATTGTATTTTAAATAAACATCATTATTGAAATTAGAAAATGATTGCATAAGTAAAAATATAATTAATCAATAATAATAATTGTTAAAAATAATACTAAATAAATAATTATATTTAATTCTATTAATAAGGAATGTGCGTTTATGTCAATGAATACTATTGTTCAAAATAATAAGTGTTCAAAATAATAGAGATTATATATATATATATATATATATATATATATATATATATATATATATATATATATATATAAATTAGTGTAAAAATATTATTTCAAAGTTAATGTCAATAACATAACCATTTTAAACATATATTTTTTCAATATTTTAACAATATATTTTTAATCTTCGTTGCGCAAGGCGCGAGAATTCGTCTAGTTAGTCCATAATCATGTATGAGATAATATACGAATCAGGGCCCCAAATTTTTGGTTCACTTAGAGCCCCCAAACTGGTTGAGCCGCCCTTGGTTTTGGTATTAGTGGATTTGTGGGTGTAAGTGGTGCAGAAAAGGGATCGTGTCGTAGTGTTTCAGGGTTCTTCATTCAGGTGAGTCTTCTCTCGGTGCTCATGAGTCGAAGGAACCAATGTCGGCTCACTAAATTATGTATGTAGGAAGTTAGCTGTCTTTGTGACTCGTGCGTGTTTGTATGAGCTAGTGTGGTAGAATAGTTGTATATGTGATGATTAGATGGGTTTAGTTGTTATTATTATGTTATGTTGTTTTTATGTGACTGAGACTGCTGATAGTCTCCAGGGTTGCTAATAACCCACTGGGACTGTTGATAGTCCCCATGGTTGCTGATAACTCATTGTTGTTTATTTGTGTTGTGTTGTGTGTGGTATTTTAGGGAAACTCATTAAAGTTTGTGCTTATGATTTGTGGTTTACATGTTTCAAGTTTTCTTATATTAAAAGAGGGACACGACTCGATTGCATCACATCAATGGGGGACTTATGTACTTGATAACTTTTAATGATACTCTGATAAATGTTTTAAGATCATGTAGTTGTAAATTAAATAAATACTTAAAGTTTTAATCGAAAAACTTGGGTTGAAATTTGAGGCCTTACACATATAAGTTTCTTTTATGTTTTTATTATTTATGGTAATAAAGAATATGAGGCCACAAATTCAGATTTTTACAAAAAGGTTGTGTTTATAAAAAATATTGACTAACTACTTATGTTTTAGAATTTATTTACCATTTAATTGTTGTGTTAATCATAATTATTGGAAATTTTAGCATATAAGAGTAAGAATTATACGTCAATTAATTAAATTTTTACACAAAGTATTGTTAATGACTTAAGTATTGTTAATGACTTGATCCATGAGAGAAATTGGGAATGTATTGTTCTACATTCAATTAATTAAAATTTTATCTATTACCTAATATGGAAAAAGATAATGCTAATAAGGTGGAATTAATGTATTGTTGTTCTACATTCAATTTGATATATTTTTAATAAAAATCTAGATGGGATTGTTTAATTAAGAATTTAAAGATAAAATTATTTGTTTACATTTTATATTTTTGAAGAAATGGATCTATTTGATGCAACTAATTCCAAATATGACTTAATTTAAAATATCGAAACCTAGTAAAAGGTAAAGGGATAATGTCATAAAAAAACTTTAAGTTTAATAGAAAATGTCGGTTTTATCCATCGACAAACTTTTGGTTCGTTTATATCGCAAACTTGTCATTTTTTGTTGGTTTTGCCCTTTTTATGTGTAATAGCAGGTTTTCAGGTTACCATTAATTATTTTTTGCGAAAAAACCCTTTAGTTTACCAATATTTTGCAAAAAAACCAGTAAGATTATAAACATATAAAATATAAATATATATTCAAAATTTGATAAAAGTAAATAGTTTTTAAAGTTTAAATGTCAAAAGTTTATATCAGACTAATATAAGTATTATTGTACTTATATTATGAAACAAAAACCGAGACATATTTATAGCTTTACGTATGGTAAATTTTATGTTGGTTCGATATAAACTTTTTATATTTAAATTTTAAAAAGTTTACATAGTTTTATCAAATTTTGAATTAATTCCTTAATTATTACTTAAACTTTTCAAAGCAAAATTGAAAAACATTTGTTAGTTAATAATTAATTATGCTAAAATAGTTAAACATATAAATAATATGACATTAATTACATTCAATTAATTTTTTTAAAAAGAAAATGAAAATATTTTATATGTTTAAAATGTTTGTATTCCAGAAATAATAACATATCATATTTTTTTATAAAAATAAATATATTTATATAAAAAATTAAACAGGTTTATTTATATTTTATATGTTTAAAATAAGATACGTTATTATTTCTGAAATACAAACCTTTTAAACATATAAAATATTTTTATTTTCTTTTTTAAAAAATTAATTGAATGTAATTAATGTCATATTATTCGTATGTTTAGCTATTTTAGCATAATTAATTATTAACTAACGAACGTTTTTTAATTTTACTTTGAAAAATTGAAGTATTAATTAAGAAATATATTCAAATTTTGATAAAACTAGGTAAGTTTTTTAAAATTTAAATATAAACTTTTGACATTTAAATTTTAAGAAGCTATTTAGTTTTATCAAATTTTGAATATATATTTATATTTTATATGTTTATAATCTTAATGGTTTTTTTGCAAAATATTTGTAAACTTAAGGGTTTTTTCGCAATAAATAATTCATGGTAACCTGAAAACCTGCTATTATAGGTAAAAATGACAAAACCGACAAAAAAATGACAAGTTTACGGCATAAACGAACCAAAAATCTATCGAATGGTAAAACCGATATTTTCTGTCAAACTTAAGACTTTTTATAACATTATTACAAAGATAAATATACCATATTTTGATAATTAATTTGCAAAGGAAAATGAATTTGTAAATACTTTTCAAAAACACTATACTAACAGCTAAGGACACAAAACTCCCACAACTTGTAATATAATTACATCATTGTTCACAAATTATTTGTAAAATGTTTACAAAACAGACAAAAGGTTACCGTTTATATGCTACTAGTTATGATACCCGTATAATATACGGGTTGATTAAAACAAAATGGTAAATACAAATGATTAAACAGAAAGTTTTATTTAAATTTGAAATTTGAAATAAGTATAAATTAAAAAGAAAATGAAAAAATTAAATTAAAATTATGTGTTTAGTTGTCAGACCCGTATATTAAATGTGTTAATTATAACAAAATTTTAAATATGAAGGTTTCAATTGTAAATTTATTTAAAATTGAAATTGAAGTTTGAAATTTGAAATTTAAAATTTAAAATTTCAAATTTCAAATTTCAAATTTGAAATTAATATAGTTATTATGGTACGTTTAATTTATAAAAACTAAATTAATGGTATATCTCCCTACCTAATAAAAGAGTAACACATTTGTCACGTGTCAATCAATTAGAGTTTCACATTAATTATTTGCCACTTGTCATTCTAAGATTTTTCCTCATTAATTAAATTTTCACTAATTTACTCCTCCATTTTACACATATCAAACGCGTCAACAAAAAATTTATTTGTAATATCTATTGCCTAATTTATTAAATTATTATTTTTTTTATCATTGCTCAATAATTACCTTATAATTTAATTAAAATTATTTTTACCTTTCTAATCCGTGGTGCCCACGGGTTATAAACTAGTATTCAATAATAATAAATGAAGTAAATGACAAGTGGAAAATAAATATCTCAAAATTATGACAAATCTCCATACTTAATAAAAGAGTAACACATTTGCCACGTGTCAATCAATTAGAGTTTCACATTAATTATTTGTCACTTGTCATTCTAAGATTTTTCCTCATTAATTAAATTTCCACTAATTCACTCCTCCATTTTACACATATCAAACGTGTCAACAAAAAATTTATTTGTAATATCTATTGCCTAATTTATTAAATTATTAATTTTTTTTATCATTGCTCAATAATTACCTTATAATTTAATTAAAATTATTTTTACCTTTCTAATCCGTGTGGCCCACGAGTTATAAACTAGTATTCAATAATAATAAATGAAGTAAATGACAAGTGGAAAATAAATATCTCAAAATTATGACAAAATGACATGTGGCATAATGCATGAAAGTGTGACAAGTGGCAAAAAAAAGACTTTCATTTATTAGAAAGGATTTTACAAATTAAATAAATTCATTTTTATAAATAAATAATTATTTCAATATAAATACTTTTTAAAAATAATTTGATACAAGACCATCTCATAATCCTTTCAATTTTGTGATACATGTGTGTGGTATAATGTTTAAAAGCTCGTAGGAGTTTGAAATTCTAGTTTTTTAATGAAAACTCTCTGAAAAAAATTAAATCATTTGAAAATACGGTTTTAGATATTTTATTATAGAAAAAAAAAACTTATAATCTAAATCTAAAAACTACTTCAGATAGAAAAAGATTTTGTTTATTGAGCTTTTATTCAAAAATTTACATACTTTACATCTTATAAAAACTGATATATAAACATGTATCGGTACAAAACATGTCATGACTTATAGGTGCCAAATCGAATCTCGTGAATAATCATTTTTAATCAAAATTGACGTTTGAAAGTAAAAAAAGGAAAGACTCCAAACAATTAAACAAAGAGCATATTTACATGCTTTTCACCGTCAGGCGCCAGCATCATAACCGCGGCTTCCCACTTTGCAGATGCATCCTCTGTGGATCGAACATCTACCTGGCCGACATAATAAGATACTATCCTCTTTATTTTTCATTTAATATAAAACCCTAGGTTAATAAAAATGCTTATTTCTAATTAAACAATATTAACATGACAATAGTCAATTACAAAGACATATTATATGCATAGTATTTTGAGTAAAACGTCAAGTTTAACTCATCTATATATGTTAGGGAAAATGACACTGTAACACATTAAAGTTTCGTTATTTATCCGATTTGGTCACTAAAGTAATTTTCTTGCGCATTAGACCACTAAACTCGTATTTGACCTGTCAATTAAGTCATTTTTGTCAAAATTAACCGGTTATCAGATCACAAAGTTGATGTGACATTTAATAATTAATTTATCTTTATTATTTGGTAGCCATGTCATTTAATGGAAGCATTCCTTCACAAATCGGGAATTTGAAGCATTTAAAATCCCTTGAATTACAGACAAATAATCTTGGTGGGAAGATTCCGGAAGAGATCATTGGGTGTCAAGAACTCGAAGATTTTGCAGCATCATCTAACCTTCCTGATTTATCTAACCTTATACTCTTCATCCCTTCCCTCGCCCTCTCTCTAAAACACACAGAGAGTCTCTCTTTCTCTCTCTCTGGAAACAAACATGGAAATGAAGAACGTCATCGCTCTAGCATTCATCTGCGCCATTATCGCCGCCGTCGGAGGTCAAGTCCTAACTGCTTCCCCGATGATTGTGCCTCCTTCGACTGTCACAACGCCTATTGCTTCACCAACCGTAGCACCGCCGACGAAGTCTCCAGTTTTTGTTCCTCCGATGGTTTCTGTTCCTACTCTAGTTAGTTCACCACTAGTTGTGGTGCCAGTAAGTTCTCCTCATGTTGTGGTGCCAATGAGTTCTCCTCCACCGGTTCCTGAACCAGTGAGCTCTCCTGCACCAGAGATTGCTTATACACCTGAAGCTTCTGCTCCAGCTTCGAGTAATAAGAAGACGAAGAAGAAGAATGCTCTATCGTCGTCGCCTACAGGGGCACTTTCTCCTGCACCAAGTGGTGACGACTCTCCCTCTTCTACTTTTTCTTTTTCGATTTCGCCTCTTATGGGGTCCGATTTGTTGTTGTTGTTCGATATGAATAATAATTGTTTGTCTGGTTTTATTCCTTTGGAATTAGCAAGGTTGACCAGAACAAGCTTTCCAGTGGGATGCCAGAAGAGATTGGTAATCTAACTGGTTTGAATGTTTTGAAGCTTCAAAGAAACAATCTCTCTAGGGAAATTCCTTGAACACTTGGCGAGTGTAAGAAACTGTTCGAGCTTAGGCTATCGGAGAACTCATTCACAGAGAAACTGGAGAAGCGATCATGGGAAATGAGATTTTGAAGTTAGGGAAAGCAAAAGAGAGATGGAGATGGGGTAAACGAGAAGGATCGATGGAGACCGGTGGATTAATGGCGTGGCTAACAAATAATAAAGACAAATTAATTATTAAAAGCCACATCAGTTTTTTGACCTGGTAACCGGTTAATTTTGACGAAAATGACTTAATTGACAGGTCAAATACGAGTTTAATGGTCTAATGCACAAGAAAATTACTTTAGTGACCAAATCGGACAAATGACGAAATTTTAATGTGCTACAGTGTCATTTTCCCTATATGTTATCAGTGAAGATTAGGAAGATGAAAGAGAGAAACGAAAGAGAAAGAATCAAAGTTGATATTCAATTGATTGTACATCATTACATTAAACATAGATAGAAAACAAATAGATACTAACGATCTTAACAATATTCACTATGTAAATTACCAAAATACCCTCTAACTGAAATAACTAACTAATTGCTAATGCCCTCCCTCAAACTGGTGGGTAGGAAGACAAACCCAACTTGGATACAACTTCTCTATGTAATGTATTATCAGTGAAGATTAGGAAGATGAAAGAGAGAAACGAAAGAGAGAATTTTAATGTGCTACAGTGTCATTTTCCCTATATGTTATCAGTGAAGATTAGGAAGATGAAAGAGAGAAACGAAAGAGAAAGAATCAAAGTTGATATTCAATTGATTGTACATCATTACATTAAACATAGATAGAAAACAAATAGATACTAACGATCTTAACAATATTCACTATGTAAATTACCAAAATACCCTCTAACTGAAATAACTAACTAATTGCTAATGCCCTCCCTCAAACTGGTGGGTAGGAAGACAAACCCAACTTGGATACAACTTCTCTATGTAATGTATTATGAAGAGACTTTGTAAAGACATCAACAAGTTGATGAGTAGTGGACACATGAGATAAAGAAATTAAACCACTTTGAAGATTCTCTCTAACAAAGTGGCAATCTAACTCGATATGTTTGTTCTCTCGTGATAAACTGGGTTATTGGCGATATATATTGCTGCAGGATTATCATATTTAAGAGGAAATGGTGTGATGTTGGGAACTTCAAAATCATGCAATAGTCTTGAAAGCCATGCAAGCTCAGCACAAACCTGCCTCATAGACCGATACTCCGCTTCTATTGAATAAAGAGACACAGTAACTTGCTTCTTCGATTTCCGAGAGATTGGACTTCCTCCAAACATTATAAAGAATCCACTAACAGATCGTCGTGTGATTGGACAAGACGCCCAGTCCGAATCACAATATATAACATCCTGTTTCGAGAAGTTTCCTATTTCGGGAATTATGGGCATTAAAAAGATCAAGTTAGGGTCCTAGACATCAAAGGGGTTGGGTTTTAGACCCAATTGGCTGTGGACTAGGGATGAGCAAAAGGATCGAACCGGCCCGAACCGGATCGGACCGGGGATTTGACTTCGGCCAAAATCAATAACCGAACCGGCCCGGCGGTTCTACCGGTTCCGGTTCCGGGTCCGGTTTTTTGCCGATTTTTCGATTTTGGAACCGACTACCTCCAATTTTTACCAAACACATTTAGTCGATTTTGGAACCGACTATATTTTTATGTATCCAACGACTTAATTGTAGCAAAAGATGTTCCCATTAGAGTTTCCCTTAATTACCACCAATCGATTACTTTGCGTTTTATTGGTTGGTTGTGAAGAAGTGGATGTTTAAAGGTAATGTTGGCACTATCTCACCAGGACTTGTATAAGCTAGTATTATATTATTAGTGGAAATCCATGAACCTTAATGTTTTTGTATATAGAGCTTCTACAATGGTGATACCCACATGTGTAAAGAGGATGTGACTTTAACACATTTGAACAACAAAATCAGATTCAGGTCAAAACTCAACTACAAATCGTAATCTATATATAGAAAAAAGATTCAAGTCAAAACAAGTTAAATTGAATGAGTTATGCACATTTGAACAACAAAATCAGATTACCTTTTATTGCTGTTAGAAAAAAAAAATCAGATTTGACACCCTTCCTTGCGGGGCTTGTTACTCATTCAATTTTTAACCAAATCAAGCGTTTAATAGTCTAAACTCAACTACAAATCCTAATCTACATGTAGGAAAAAGATTCTGATCAAAACAAGTTAAATTGAATGAGTTGTGCACATTTGAACAACAAAATCAGATTACGTTTTATTGTTGTTAGAAAAAAAAATCTGATTTGACACCCTTCCTTGCGGGGCTTGTAACTCATTCAATTTTTAACCAAATCAAGCGTTTTTATAGTCTAAAATCAACTACAAATCCTAATTTACATGTAGGAAAACGATTCAGATCAAAACAAGTTAAATTGAGTGACTTATGCACAATTCAAAATTTGGACAGATTGCTAAAGCAGTAAATATTGCTAATGAGCTAAATGCTAATGTTACTTGGTCATCAAAGTCTTTTCCAATCGAATTAGCCAGATTACTATATTCAATATTGAAATCATGAATATCCGAGTTTCAGTATCTTGATGATGGTACATTTGGTAACCCATCCAAATCCAACATTGTCAATTTTACACATTAATTATATAACAAAAGTACTAAACAAATTCGTAGTTTTAACAATCTTACATAATTACATTCATACTATAAACAATAAACTAATCTAACAAAAATCTTGCATGTATGTCTACAAAGTACATTGTTAAATGGAGCTTAAAACATGAAACATATATTATATGTACAACCTTTTATCCGTAAATGAGTACTCCACTATGAGACTATGATCAATAATCAAGATCATTTAATTAAGTAGGGATAAGAATGCATATATTTGGAATGGAGACAACAAAAGCAAAGAAAAAAAACTTGCATGCATGCCATTATTTAAACCGCCTGGTAAGTTGGAGATCTATTGAAAATTAGAGATGGAAAGTTGTCGAATCATTAAAGCATTGAAGCAAATATATAATATTAAAACATGAAATATAAATATATGATCTTACTTGATCTTCATGAACATCCATAGTTTGCATCATTGAAGCAATTGAAGATGAAAATCGATGAATGATGATGAAGAATTGAAGATCGATTGAAACTTGGAGATGGAAAGTTGGAATCGTACAAGTAAGGTACAAGCCACAACAAACCGATCGATGCTTGGATTCTTTGGATTCCTTAGAGATGTTGATCGATGGTAGACTAGCCTGGTAGAGTTCGTATTTTCATGTTCGTGACTTGGGGAGTTGGGATCGCGAGTATATTCCGTGGGTTTTTGACGATCGTGTTTTTTTTGTTACGTCCGAAGACCAAAGTCGCAAAGTGTAAGCAGAAGTTCAAGCGACAAAGCCAAAGGCATGGGGTTTTTTATATCCGGTCCGGTTCCTGGTTTTGGGCCGGTTCCAACGACCGGTTTTTACCGGGTCCCGGTGCTAAATAATCATGAAATTATAGTATAGGTCCGGACCCGACCGATTCCATCGAGTGTCGGTTCCGGGACCGGTTCCAGCCAGTTCCTCGGTCCTTTTGCTCATCCCTATTGTGGACTTATAGGTTATGTGATCCAAGCTCTTGGTTTGTGTTTTGGAGTCAAAGGGTATAATGGTAAAAGTGATGCTTCAGGCTTCTTCATGAATTAAGGATTCTAGTTCGGTAATTTGAAGTTAAAGGAGATTAGATGGGATTGTAGGGATTTTCATTACCTTTTTGAGCATTTATGAACACCGAAAACGGAGTTGGGACGTATAAGTTATGACCATTGGAAGTTAGGAGGGAAATGGGTTTTGGCCTACATTGGCCGTATATGGCATGTATGTTGTGCATATTGCATGAAAGTGGCACAATTATCCTTTGAGTATGTCGAGCATACATAAGGTTACACATAGCATACTCATGTGAATATTATACCCAGTTTCTAGGGTTTGGACCCTGTAAAACCTCATTATCTCCCTTGAGGCTGGCCTTATTGTAACGCCCTGTTCCGAATCAATTCCTAATTCGAGGTTGTGGCCCGAAGAGCGTTCATCATAAGTATTAGGGCCTTTGAAAAGGTCATATTTAGGCCCATTTGGATGTGGGTAATGTAGATATATGACCCAATAGTTCAGTTTTCACTTTGAATGTAACATCCCGGAATATCAGAAGTAGAATTGAAGGGCTAAAAGTGTAAGTGGGAAAGGGAAACTCGGCGAGTCCACGAGTGGACTCGGCGAGTAGGGTCGCGACTCTAGTCGCGTGTTAAGTGACCAACTCGGCGAGTAGCATGGGTGGACTCGGCGAGTTGGTGCTGAGTGGAGAAAACCCTAATTTCGGAGGTTGAGCCCTATATAAAGAACATAACACTTCTTCCCCAACCTCTTTATCTTCCTTTGAGTTCCAGAAACCCTAAGTTCGTGTGAGCCTTCCTTGGTGAGAGATTAGAGCCTTGGAGGAGGTAATCTTGGAAGGAAATTGAAGAGCAAAAAGAGTGGAGCAAGGGGATTTGCAGAGAATTGGTTCATTCATCAGTGGGAGCCTTCATTTGAGGTAATAATCTTCTGTTTGAGCTTTGTGCATCTAGATCTATCTTTTGTGGGGGGTTTTGGGGCATAAATGAGGTCCATCTCAAGTTTGGTGTAAGATCTGAGGTTGCAACCTCAAATATAGGTTGTTAATGATCCAGAAAGCCATAAAGTCTATGCTTAAGAGTTGTTGGTGAAGTCCTTTTGTCCTAAACCCTAGCCCTAGAGTGTAAAATGTCTAGATCTCTTTGGATTCACGTAAAGTTTGCCACTTTGCATGATGGATGGCTTGTAGAAAGGTAGATCTATGGTTTAGAGCTTCTGCATGGCTTGGAAAGCCTCTGTATGGTTTCAAATCTAGGGGTACTCGGCGAGTCACAAGGGTGTACTCGGCGAGTTGCTTGAAGATAGACTGACACTCGACGAGTTGGAAGAACAACTCGGCGAGTTGGTTGAAGATGGGCAGGAACTCGGCGAGTTGGTTGTAGATGGCCTTGGACTCGGCGAGTCTGTTCTTGGACTCGGCGAGTCTGGTCGTGAGGTCCTAACCTTTCTTCTGGTTGAGCTGTGAATCACTGAGTCAAGGGATGACTCGGTGAGTCGAGTGTGAAAGGACTCAGAGTTGTTGGACTCGGCGAGTCTCGGGGTGACTCGGCGAGTTGAGTCGCGGATTAGGGAAAGTTCTGAGCATGGGGACTCGGCGAGTCATCGGGTTGACTTGGCGAGTAGAGTCAGTCAGGGGTTGAATTTGACTTTGACTTTGACCAAGGGTTGACCAGTTGACTTCCAGGGGCATTTTGGTAATTGTTGGCTTTTGTTTTGAGTTCAGTGTTTTGGTGGTTGGCCAGTAGTGGAGATCTTATCAGTGGTCGGAGCAGCTTGAGTTTATCTGCTCAGTCGGCAGTTGCGAGGTGAGTTATCCTCACTATATCAACAGGGTCTACGACACCAAGGTCGTCCCTTTATCGGATTGGGATCCGGGTATCGTTGTTATGTTATTGCTTTGTTATGTTGCATCCTGGTAGTTAGGATGGTATATGTTAGAGACCTGGTTAAGGTCGGAATCCTGGTATATAGGATGATGCTATGCTAGTGACCGGTTAGGTCAATATCCTGGTTAGGATGATGTTATGCTATGTGATCTGTTA